>NC_081562.1:136696827-136746062 GCF_022355385.1 Mustela nigripes
CATGGGACCAGGGAAACATGTCCTCAACCACACAGAAGTTACCACCACTGGCAACACTATCTCTGCCACCATCAGCCCCAGCACCATCACCCGTATCACCACCATCTCTCCCTGTCAAATCATAATTACAGGTTCCTTCATGGGACCAGGGAAACATGTCCTCAACCACACAGAAGTTACCACCACTGGCAACACTATCTCTGCCACCATCAGCCCCAGCACCATCACCCGTATCACCACCATCTCTCCCTGTCAAATCATAATTACAGGTTCCTTCTTGGACAGCGGCCTCTGTGGCTTTGGAGGAGGAAGTCCATTCTTTTTTTTTTTTCCCAGAGAATCACATGGGATGCTGCCTTGCTTATCACTCAAAACATATGGCCACTCTTCCAAATAAGAGCAATATGCCTGGCTAAGACCCTTGGCCTTGGTAGCTTTTTATTTACTTACTTATATAACTCTGAGGACTCAGGCATCACTTCACGAATCAACAAGCACATTAAAGAACCTGAGAGGTTCAGGTCCAGTTTTCTGCTCTCCAAGCATGCAAAGACAAAAAAAAAAAAAAAAAAAAAAAGGCATCCCCAGGAGTGCAGATCCACTGGAAACGGTGCCCGAGTGCTGACAGCCACTTTGCCATCATAATGTTCTGATTACTCTAAATCTGCTTTAGTACGATCACCCTCATGCTGTCCTCGAAAAGATAAGACCTCAAAGTGGAAACGCCACCTCAACGAGAAAGCCTGAAACACGGAACGTATCATGAACATGCAGATATGCAAACCGATTCAGTTATTGGCAACATTAGATAAAAACTAAGGGCCCTAATGGAAAACAGCATCACCCTTGCTGTTGGTCTTAAAACATACCTAGCTGAAAATAGGATATTACAAATGTTACTTTAACAAATGAAAAAAGAAAAGAAGAGACAAACAAACAAAGAGAAACCAGACTCCTAAACAGACTCTGAATTATAGAGAACGAACAGATGGTCACCAGTTGGGGGGGGGGGGGGGGGGGGGTGGGTGACAAGGGGGAGCGGATAAAAGGACATTTATCACGATGAGCACGGAGTTAATGCAGAGAATTGCTAAATCGCTATACTGTACACCTGAAACGGACATAACACTGCGTTAACTGTACTAGAATCAAAAATTTTAAAAGGCTATTTTAACAATGACAAGTGTCTAACTACATGTTTGCCGAGAGAATTTCTCTTACATAGGTGCCAAGGAAAAACCAGCTCCTATAATTGGAGCCCTCATACTACAGAGGCACGGAGAAATTAGCTCACTCTTTCCTCCTCTGGGCAGAACTCGAAATGTCCCTGGAGAAATGGCATTTTCTAAACTCTCCAGATAAAATACAGGAGCCTCTCTCATTTCAATAGGAGATAAGCTTCTCTAGGAGAAGATTGTTTTTATCCAACCTAAATGTCATCTATGACTTCTGAGGGAGTTCAAAACGTGCCCCCTTCCCCAAAATCTGTTGCTCTGACCTACTGAATATTTTGAGTTAAAAACAGCAAAAATAAGCAAAACATGCTGATCTTCCTTCTTTTTCTCAAAATCAGGAGAGGAAATTCCCATGTGAAAGATGTCTGTCCTCTATCCCAAGGAAAGTAACATTCTTAACATCAAGGACGAGAAGGTGAGACCCGGAGAATTCTGCGCCAATGGACCTTGTTAAAATAATTCCCATCTACCTTTAAACTCCCCCATGGAGTTCCGTCATTTGTCCACAGGCCTGTCTTTGTGACACCCAAGGCAAACATGAGTTGGTTTCCCCATTTCTTTGGGACTCTATTCCTCACGTAGGCTTCTTTACCACATGACACTGGTGTTTAGTGCATTTGTAGGCTGTTCTCCTATTGATCTGTCTTATGTCAACCCAATCCTCAGGGCCAGCCTAAATTAAGTCACCTTCGGAGGGTAAAGGAAAATCTGCCCCCTACAAGTCCTCAAGTCCCATGTCCTGATCCTCAGACAGCTGGTGACAAATGGTGAACTGTGGTGGTTTAATTTCATTTCTCTGGGAAGGTCTTGACTCTAAAATAAGAGATGGGGGCACCTGGGGAGGGGGGCTTAGTCAGTTAAAAGTCTGACTCTTGGTTTTGGCTCAGGTCATGGTCTCAGGCCGTGAGATCGAGCCCCACATTGGGCTCTGAGCTCAGCACAGAGTCTGCTTCAGAATTTCTCTCCCTCTCCCTCCCACTCTGCTTCTCCCCCAGCTTGTACAGGCATTTGCGTGCTCTCTCTCTCTCTCTCAAATAAATAAATAAATAAAATCTTTTAAAAATTTTTTTAAATAAAATAAGAGTGGCTCCACAAGAGAGATACCTTACCTTCATCTGTCCTTCTGGCTAGGGATTCTGGAATCTTCTTTTTCTATGGAGGCACCTTCTCTTCTAGTTCTTCTTGAGGGATAATCTTTGGATGGTATGCATTCTCTCCACCCCACAGAGCCATGCTATGTGCTGAGAGCCTCCCATTGGTCTTCCCGAGGGCAGTGACCTGAGACGTTCAGGTTTGCGTGTCTTCTCCCAACCCCAGAGACAGAATGGTTTTCTGCAGTTGCTTAATAATCATCTGCAAAGGCTCGTCCTTGCCACGTGTGGACCCATGCGTTGGAGACAGTAAGGAGGACAGGAGAGTGTGGATAAGGTCTCCTCTGGAGCTAGATGGGGGGCTCTGCAAGTCAAGGCTTCCCAGAGGTTTGTGGACTAGGTTCCTGATGGGAGTCGGTGAGTTGGTTAGTAGGAAGAACAAGGAAGCAGTTAGCCGGGTGCTGTGACCTGTTCCAGCTTGAGTTCAGGAGTCAGAGGACTCCTAAACTGACTTATGGTGGGATATGGCGGGAAGGTGGGAAGGCTTATGGCATATGGTGTATGGTGGGAAGGTTTACCAATACATAACTAAGGTGGCCATCACCTCCTTCGAGTGCCCCATGCCTGGCAGGGATTCATAAAGATCTCCCCAGTCTACTTTATGAGAAACAAAGATGCATGGGCTGACTCCATGCCTCTGCTCTGTCCCTTCCTTCTGGGCTGAATTTTTAGATTGTCTGTGTGGAACCAGACAGTGTTCCTTGCCTACTGGACTCTCCAGCTCTACATTCTGAGCCACAGAGGTTGGTGGGAGAAGGCATGTGGGCAAGCTGCCTGGCTGAAATGTGCAGGATCCAGTCAGATCTGAGAATGGATTTGTCTCTAAAGTCCCAGAAACACAGTCTCATGTCTCTAATATAATGGTCTCCAAATTGCGTTCACTCTGTAACCCTTCAGACACAAAATCCTTTCGCATCCCCTACCGTGGGTATACTTATTTACATATGATAACATCTATTACCATCTTAACATATTAGATACATTTAAAACTTACACATTAAGGGGTGCCTGGGTGGCTCAGTCATTAAGCACCTGCCTTCAGTTCAGGTCATGATCCCAGGGTCCTGGGATCGAGCCCCACATCGGGCTCAGCGGGAAGCCTCATTCTCCCTCTCCAACTCCCCTTGCCTGTGTTCCCTCTCTCGTTGTTTCTATCAAATAAATAAATAAAATCTAAAAAAAAAATTATACATTAAAACTTTATGTATCAGATAAATAATTAAAATAAATTTTTGCTTTCTGCAGAGAAACCTTATTAATAATAGCATTTTCAGGGAGATCAGTGCAACTGACCACATTAGTCATTGTTCTGTCCTTGTCACATGGTGAACAAAATGCTCGCACTGTTACACATGTTGACGGTCTCACAGCATGATCTTCAGGTCATGGTTTCCTTCAGGAATCTTCTTAGGTTCTTGGTCTACTTCGTGAGGGTTAGTTTAGGTAAAACTAGGTAATATAATCCAGAAATACACTGAACTGGACACATGGAAACTGCCTTACGTCTTCACAGGTGGAGGCAGGTGAGCAAGGGTTTTTTTCTATGGAGGCACCTTCTCTTCTAGTTCTTCTTGAGGGATAATCTTTGGAATGTATGCATTCTCTCCACCCCACAGAGCCATGCTATGTGCTGAGAGCCTCCCATTTGTCTTCCCCAGGGCAGTGACCTGAGACGTTCAGGTTTGCGTGTCTTCTCCCAACCCCAGAGACAGAATGGTTTTCTGCAGTTGCTTAATAATCATGTTTTTGTCTGTGTTTGTCTGCCTGACAAAGCAGGGGCCTATTCTAAATGATACTGTCATTTTTTTTCTGTCTTATTTTTAAAGATAAAATGACAAGTAGGTGTTCTTTTTTTTTTTTTTTTTTTTAAGATTTTATTTATTTATTTGGGAGCAAGCAAGCATGAGCAGAGAGGATGGGCAAAGGGAGAGGGAAAAGCAGACTCCCCATTGAGCGGGGAGCCCAATGACAGGCTCGATCCTGAGTCAAAGACAAACGCTTAACACCCTGAGCCGCCCGCACAACCGAGTAGATATTCTACATTTTCTTTCTGCACCACAGTGGACCATCTTATGGGCACACTATGGAGACCACTGCTTTCAACATCAGGGCCAGAGGTAAAGCCTTGCCAGTCCACCAAGCTGAGGAAGAGACAAAGGCCTGGAAATCTCCCAAGATAAAGACGTGGAGAGAAAGGCAGACTGGGTTTCGAATTTTGAAAAAAGTCCCCATCTAGGAGACAGGAAGGAGTCTGCCAACGAGAGAAGAAAGAGCGGTCAGAAAAATAGGGAGGTGCTATGGACTGGATGTCTGCATCCCCCCAAAATTCCTACGTGGAAGTGCTACTGCCTAGTGTATCAGTGGTAGGGCCTTTGGAAGGTGCTTAATTCCCAAGGGTAGAGCCCTCATGACTGTCCACTTGGTGTCCTTATAAAGGAGACCCCACTGAGCCCCCAAGGCAACTTCTGGCATGTGAGAACACTGCAAAAACATGCCATCTATGAACCAGGAAGTGGTTCCTTGATCAAGTGGTCCCCTGATCTTGGATTTCCCAGCTTCCGGAATGGGGAGGAGGAAGTTTCTGTTTGTTTCTAAGCTATGCAGCCTCTGCTCTCTTGTTGCAACAACGCAAACAGACTAAAACAGGAGGCAAATATACTGAAGGTCAAAATCAAGCAATCTGAGAGTTTTAAGAACAGAGAGCTGGTCAAGCACAGGTCAACAGGGTGTCACATTTCAGAAAAATCAAAGAGCATCTATACTTTGGAAAGGCTCAGACATCTGGCAACTCAAAATCATTGGCGATCTTTGAGGAAACAGTTGCAGAGCCATAGTGGGGCGAGAATCAGGCTGTAAGAGTCTAGTGACTGAGCTGATGAGTGAGGAGGTACAGTGGTAGATGTAGAAACACTAAAGGAGTTTAGCAGTGAAGGAAGGAAAAAAGGAACAGAGGGAAGAGAAAAGCAGGAAGGAGAAAACAAGGGGCATTCCAAAATCATCAGCGATGCAAACCATCGACCTAGAAGTCAGAACTTCAGAAGATGAATCCTCCCACTATATACTGCCAACAATCATAAGTGTTTGGTCCATTTGGTCCTTCTTAAAAATCCAGGCTACCATCATGACTTACCTCATAGTCCTGAATGTTCATCCTAATGAGTACAGCCCATCTCGGCAGTGCGAACCGAAACATACCATGATATTCAGCCTTCCCATCCAGGTCTGTGCCCACCAGTCCAGCATATGGAGGAAAGTACTCCATTTCCAGCATGCCCCCTCTCTCTAACTTCCAGACTCAGCCCACACAGTGTATCTCTCTCTGTCTAGTAGTGTTCCAGCAGTCCCATCCACCGAGACCTCCCTTCATCCTAGAAAAGCCTACCCTCCTTCAAGGTTCCTCCAATGCCCACTTCTTCTGAGTCACCAGGTGGCTATGATCCCTGTCTCTTCCGAACCTGTTGGCTGTTCCAGGAAAGCTGCCTGTCTCAGCACATCAGCTCCTTGAGATGCAGACTGCATTATATTTTTTGTGAAAGTATGTGCCCAGTGATCAATAAGGTTCAAGAAATGAAATCTAGGAATTCAGCTCAAGTTAATGCCAGTTTCTTTCCAGAAGGTAGTTCTCTCACTGGAACTTTGGAGTCGTTAATACAGTTTTTTCACATTAAAATGCTGGACAAGCTATAAACCTGAGGGGCAGGGGCGCCTGGGTGGCTCAGTGGGTTAAGCCTCTGCCTTCAGCTCAGGTCATGATCTCAGTCAGGGTCCTGGGATCGAGTCCCACATCAGCAGGGAGCCTGCTTCCCCCTCTGTCTCTGCCTACTGCTCTGCCTACTTGTGATTTCTCTCTCTGTCAAATAAATAAATACAATCTTTAAAAAAACAAAACAAAACAAAACAAAAACAAAAACAAAACCTGAGGGGCAAATTACAACCAGAATTGTTTTCAACAGAGGGGTTTCTCACTGGTGGGCCATTCACACATTTCCCTCCGACATTTAAAAAGGAGCATTATGTGTCCCATCAGAGAAGAACTGACAAAAAAAAAGTGGAAATTCTATGCCCATTCTGAAGGGGATTCAATGTATTACACTGAAACGATTTTTTTGTTGTTTTTTAGTGTCAATTTCCATCTTCGAAAAGAATACAAATGTGTCACTCTCAAATACTGTATTAGGATACAGGTAGTTATGCTTTCAAAGTGCCTGAAGAATCTATTCATTCAAAGAAATACAGCACTCTGAAATGTTTTTTAAAGGAAAAGGACTACATTGTCATGTTCCTCAATCTTCCCTCATGTTAAATTGCTATCATTCAGTCCAACAAAACATACAAAGCACCTGGTATGTCGCAGGGGCTTTGCCAGGTACTAGAAATACATTTGGATCTCAGAGAACACTCCTGTCCTCATGGGCTTCCCACACAGTGGAAGTGGTTAATTCCTCTGTACTGTGGTGAGTAGTGCAGGGAAGAAAAATTCCAGATGCTATTGGATCTCATGGAAGGGGCAGCTAAATCGTCTTGTTTTCTGCAGGGAAGTGTCCTAGATCAGGGCATCTTGAAGACAAATGTGCAAACCAGTCACCTGGGTTTCTGGTTCCACCACACATTCTGATTCAGAAGCACTGGGGTGGGGCCTGGGAGTCTGCACTTTGAAAGAGCTCCCAGGTGCCAATGGCGGTCAGACGACCACACTCGGGGAAGCAAAGCACCAGAAGACCAGACCCCACCTGAGGCCACACCAGCCCAGTGCTGAGGAAAAGGTGCCTGCCAGCAGAAGAGGGGATGGGAAAACAGGCCAGACCACAGAGCAAACCATCCCTTCTCTCTCTATCTTAAAGAGGTAAAGGAAGGGAAGGAGACAGAGAATTGAAGGCTAGGCAAGTATCTGCAGTCTTGGAAGGGTGATGCATCCTTCTTACGTAGATCTGAGAGCTCTCCAATTCAGAGTAATTAGAAGACACATCTAAATTATTTAAAAGTCTGTGCTATAAAAAATTGTCAAAAGGACCAGAATTATTTCAAGTACTTGTAGACTCCTGAACCTACAGCTGCCCAGGGTCATTGCCACATCTCTTTAGGTAAAAGGGTAATTACCAACATTTAGCACACTGGTTTCAAGACCTTATGGATAGTCAGGTTTCTAGGCAGGTTTCTTTTTTAGTAAAAGAGACAAATTTAAACTGGATCTGTATCCTGGTAAACCAAATTCCAAATAACAAGATTTTACGTGATAGATGTAGTATATAACACCATCTAGAAAGAGAAGCAATGGAAAAAACATTCTAAATGATAAACTGATAGTACAGGTTAGTTCATTCAAAAAATTTTGGTTTGTACACATAAGTCAAGGCAGGTCAGTACTACAAAAGGAGATGAAATTGTACACACAAGGTGATCTCTTGAGTACAAGGAATACAGGAGTCAGAAACATGTGCTGTGCAAGGTCTCAATGCCATCTGGTCACCTGACTCGGCAACAATATTGTGCAAATATCAGGCATATTTTTTGCTTAAGCAGTCTCTTCAGAACAAAATTTCCATTTAGAAGCTTGTGCTACATGGCTCGACATTATTGTATTTATGAAGGAAAAGACACTCATTCTAAATGGTTTTTTAAACAGGAATATTATATTTTTGGAAAAGTTACATTGACTGAATATTAATAATAATGGACTTCATAATAACTTAACAATGACTATCGTCCAAGTGCTTAAATGAGCCAACGAATCCAAGTTTGTGTAATAAAATACTGTGTCACTTCATTAAATGACTATGTTTTGGAAAGGAAAAACTATTTGCTATATTCCTCCAGGAAATTATATCAATAAGCTTTTTTTTTTTTTCAGTTTTATTGTGGTATAAATGACAATCAGCACTTATTCGTAGATACTTTTGGTGGGTCAGATCAAGGTGCATCACGTTCTCTATTCCTACTCATCTTCTATGAGGTATTAAAAAATAAAGCACTCAAAAAAAAAAAGAAAGAAAGAAAGAAAAGGCAAACAAGGAAGGAAAGAACAAACAAATGAATGAACTCTGAGCCCAAGAAAAAATCTATCAAAATTTCAACCACTGTATTGACATCTTTCAGGAAGTAGAAGCAGGTGTGGCAGTCTCCAGTGACCCAATCAGTGGCTTTGTTCTGGAGACCAGGATGAAACAAATGACAAACACAAGAACAACACCACACCAGGCATTCCTAGCGAGAGAAATGGGTTTGGAATTGGGGAAATACAGTTCCCACCAACCAACCAAATTCAACCCAGGAAAACCTTCCTTTTAAAGAAATAGCTGCCTTATCCCTTTGCTCTCCAGCTAAGGGACTCATTAGAAAGAATACTTGATGCTTGAGTGAAAATTTCTTTCGGTAAGTTTATCTTTAGATCTAGAAAAAGATACATACTGATGCATAAAAATTAATGAATGAAAATTTTGTGGTTTCTTGAGCAGGTGGACTCATCCCACAAACAGTACCTTTCAACTCAGACTCTGCTCAGTGGCTTTCCCTGCCCTCGTCTCACCTACCCTGGGCCGCCCTCAGATGACCCAATGTCCCTCACATCTGCTCTGATGTGCAGGACAGCCTGCGAGAAGTAGCTTCTCCAGCATTCTGGAAAGGTACAGAGAGGGCAAAGGATCAAAGAGGACAAAGAAGGAATAGGAGCTGGGCTCAGGTGTTTTGCATGCCTCCCTGGCCCGAGGCCAGATGAGGACAGTGGAGGTTTCCCAGATTACAAGTATACCCCACAGTAACACTGTCTATATTGTCTGAATTGTTCCCCAGTCTGCAGCTGCCTCACTCCTACTGCACTTCTGAGGAGAATTATCTTTGTTCTATTGAAAAGAAATTGTCATGAAGGATCAACATCATCTTGACCATGGCCTCTGAAGCTGGTCTCTGAGCCCCTTTCTAGTGAACTCCAGTGAACCAGAGGCAGCATGGGTCAGAACACAATAACAGTCATGGCAGCCCATAGCACCACTGCACCACCATACAGTCATGGCAGCACACAGCATAGCACCATGCACCACTACCTCTGCTTCTGAGGGGGAAGCAGAAAGAAGAGCACATCCGACTGAAATCACCAGGGACTTTCTGAAACCAGATTCAATATCCCAGATTGGCATTTGGTCACGCTGGTGGGAAAGAGTCTTTAGCCAGTATCAAACATAACTGGGGTCTCTTAAAGATGAGGAAGATGGAGGGGCAAGATAGCAGAAAGATAGGACACCCTATTTCAACCGGTCCCCTAAAGTGAGCTAAATATCTACCAGAACACTCTGAACACCCAGGAAATCAGCCTGAGATGTAGTATTATACACTTCTGGATCTCTACAGGGACAGAAGACATCAGTGGAGAGGTAAAGCAGAATGGGAACGCTCAGACTGATATCGGAGGATAAAAAGGAGGGAGCCACCAGAAGTGACCCATTGGAAAGTAACACCCTAATATGAAAGTGCCCTGTGACTGGGAACCAGCACTAACTTGGAGACTGGTTCAAAGCACTCAAAAAGAGCAAAAGATCTTAAGGTGGCAACTGGTGGAATGGGGCAGTCATGGGCACAGGCCTAAGCCCATGGTCCCAGGACAGCCACTGCTGGCGACAACCCGTGCCAGAGAGAGTGCACTGGGGCCTCCAATTCTGAGCCTGTGGCTTTCCACTGCTTGCACCACTGTTTGGCTGGGTGCACTCCTGCCCGTGCCTGAGAGAACACGGCGTGGTCTCAGTTTGGGATCCCTTAAGGCAGCCTTCTGTGACCTGCGTGGCTGCAGGGTGTGAGCACACCCTGCGTGGGCATGGACTCCAGACAGCAGTCCCAGCAACAGCAGTCACCCAGCTTTAGGCTCGCCTGGACCTATATCACTTATGGTTTTAGTGGCACAGGAGTGCAGAGACAAGCGGGGGCCTCAGGCGACCACTGAGATAGTGGCAAGGGTGCACACTGCCTGTAGGAGTCTGCGTTATTCAGCAGAGTTGGCAGAGGCGAAGACTGTGTGTTCTGGACCACCCAAAGGGGAGCAGACTGGGGCTTCTCTCTGGGTGTGGACAGTTTGCTTTCCACTAAACATCAGAAAAGCTGCAAAAAGCCTGAAAAACCGGTTTCCACAGAGCCAAGCCCCTTGATAGGGGGGCAGGGCAACTCAGCCCAAATAGGAATGACTGAAAAACAACGTGGCAGGCCCCCACCCCAGAAGACAAGCCAAAAGAACAAGGGGACAACCACCACAAGGTCCCCATAAAACTGTAAAACCCCAATATCAGGGGAAAACAATATATTAAGCTCCTGGTACTGCCCCAAAATCTGTCTATTTCAAAAATACAAATTTTCTTTCTTTTCTTTTTTTTTTTTAATTTGTTCTCACGATTCTTGTTCTTTTCATTTTTTTAACCTACTCACCATTACAACTAGAGGTTTAATACAACATATTCCATAATAATTTGAATTTGAATTTGTTTCATACATGCATCTGTTTCTTTTTCTTTTTCTTTTAATGCATATAGACATAAGCTTCAAGGTAATCTTTATTTCCTATTCAATACTACCCCTATATATAAACAAGTTTAATTTCCCTGTATC
This sequence comes from Mustela nigripes, assembly GCF_022355385.1. Classification (NCBI taxonomy): domain Eukaryota; kingdom Metazoa; phylum Chordata; class Mammalia; order Carnivora; family Mustelidae; genus Mustela; species Mustela nigripes. The sequence goes on from NC_081562.1 coordinate 136,707,797, forward strand.
ACTGGAAGTTGAGTCTTTTAACAAAGATAACAAGATGCACCCAAGAAGAACCAAAATAACCTTCCTCGCCCACATCGAGGGTTTATAACCATCTTCTCATCTTAGTCTCCTATTAGTGTTTCCATATATTTGTTTTTGTTTTTGTACTATATAAATCTTATTCTTGGTATTCATTATGGCTGGCTGGGTTTTTCTTCTTCTTTTTTTTTTTTCCTTGTCTTTTACTTTTGTCAGTCTTTTTGTTCATTTTTGTTTATGTACCTTACAAATCATACTTTGGGAGTTCATTTTGGCTGAGTTTTCTTTCTCTCTCTCTCTCTCTCTCACTTTTTTCTTTTTCTTTCTTTTTGGTGGTGACTTCTAATTGCTCCAAAACTTTCCAGGGTGCACCTTGCCTGGATCGTGGTTGATATATTCAGCTATACATCCCTTCAACCATCTCTCATCAAAATGACTAGGAGGAGGAACACCCAACAGAAGAAAAATTCAGAGACTGTGCCCTCTGCCACAGAAATATTGGATATGGACATAAACAGTATGTCGGAAAGGGAATTTAGGGTAACAATTATCCAGGCAATGGCTAGGTTGGAGAAGACCATTAGTGGTAACATAGACACTCTAAGGGTGGAAGTAAGGGCTGATCTGGCAGAATAAAAAATGCTTTCAGTGAGATCCAATCTAATCTAAATATTGTAACAGCTAAGGTAACTGAGGCAGAAGATCAAATTAGTGATCTAGAAGACAAACTGATAGAGTAGAAGGATCAGGAGAAGGCCTGGAGCAAACAGCTTAGAAGCCATGAAAACAGAATTAGGGAAATAAATGACACCATGAAACATTCCAACTTCAGAATTATTGGGATAACTGAGTGGGGGGAAGAAAGAGAGAAGAAACAAATTCTGGATGAAAATTTCCCCAGTCTGGGGAATGCAACAAATGTTCGTGTCCTAGAGGCAGAAAGGACACCCCCCAAGATTAACAAATCTAGAAAGACCTCCAAACACTTAATTGAGAAATTCATGAATCGTAATTTTAGACAAGAGGTTCTAAGGGCAGCTAGGGGGAAGAGATTCCTTAGATACAGAGGAAGGTCCATCGGAATAATGTCAGACCTGTCGACAGAAACCTGGCAAGCTAGAAAGGGCTGGCAAGACATATTCAGGGCACTAACTGAGAAGAACATGCAGCCAATAATACTTTATCTAGCAAGGCTGGCATTAAAAATGGATGGAGAGATAAAGAACTTCCAAGACCAGCAAGGTTTAAAAGAGTATGTGACCACCAAGCCAGCACTACAAGAAATATTAAGGGGGATTCTATAAAAGAAGAAAGAACCCAAGAGTGACATAAACAGAAATTTACAGAGACAATCTATAGAAACAAGGACTTCACAGGCAACATGATGTCAATAAAAATTTATCTTTTAATAATCACTTTCAATGTGAATGGCCTAAATGTTCCCATAAAAGAGCACAGGGTTGCAGACTGCATAAAACGATAAGACCTGTCCATATGTTGTCTACAGGAGACTCATTTTGAACCTAAAGATATAACCAGACTCAAAGTGAAGGGAGGGAGAACCATCTTTCTTGCCAACAGGTGTCAAAAGAAAGCTGGGGTAGCAATTTCTCATATCCAGTAAATTAGATTTTAAGCTAAAGACTATAGTCAGAGATACAAAAGGACACCACAACATTTTTTTTTAAGATTTTATTTATTTATTTGACAGAGAGACACAGCGAGAGAGGGAAAACAAGCAGGGGAAGTGGGAGAGGGAGAAGCAGGCTTCCCACCAAGCAGAGAGCCCGATTCAGGGCTCGATCCCAGGACCCTGGGATCATGACCTGAGCTAAAGGCAGATGCTTAATGACTGAGCCACCCAGGCGCCCCACACTACAACATTCTTAAATGGTCTAGCCACCAAGAAGATCTAACAATTGTAAATATTTATGCCTCCAACATGGGAGCAGCCAACTACATAAGCCAACTGTTAATCAAAATAGTCATACTGATAAAATACACCCAGGAAGAACCGAACCTACATTAATTGTAGAAGAACTTAACATGCCACTCTCAGCAATAGATAGATAATCTAAGCTGAAAATCAAAAAAGAAACAAGAGCTTCGAATGACACACTGGACCAGGTGGACCTCATAGATAATATACAGAACATTCCACCCTAAAACAAGAGGATACTCATTCTTCTCAAGTGCGCATGCAACTTCCTCCAGAATAGACCACATACTGGGTCACAAATCAGGGTTCAACCCATACCAAAAGACTGAGATTATTCCCTCCATATTCTCAGACCACAGTGCTTTGAAACTGGAACTCAACAACAAGAAAAAGTTTGGAAGGAATACAAACAAAGCTAAAGACCTTCCAGCTCAAGAATGTTTGGATCAACCAGGAAATCAAAGAAGAAATTAAACAATTCATGAAAACCAATGAGAATGAAGACACATTAGACCAAAACCTATGGGATACAGCAAAGGTGGTCCTAAGGGGGATGGATATACATAGCTATCCAAGTCTCACTCAAAAAAATTGAAAAATCCCAAATACACCAACTCTCTTTACACCTTAAAGAACTGGAAAATTAACAACAAATTAACCCCACCCCATGCACAAGAAGAGAAATAATTAAGATTAGAGCAGAGATCAAAGAATTAGAAACTAGAGATACAGTCGAACACATCAACGAAACTAGAAGCTGGTTCTTTGGAAGAATTAATAAGATCAATAAACCACTGGCCAAACTAATCCAAAAGAAAAGACAGAACACCCACATTAATAAAATTATGAATAAAAAGGGAGAGATCATGACTAACACCAAGGAAATAGAAATAATTATCAGAAATTATTATCAACAGTTATATACCAATAAGGTAAGCAACCTAGAAGAAATGGATGCATTCCTAGAAACCCATAAACTTCCAATACTGAAACAGGAAGAAATTGACAACCTGAATAGACCAATACCTAGTAACGAGATTGAAGCAATGATCAAAAACCTCCCAAAAAAACAAGAGCCCAGGACCTGATGGACTCCCTGGGGAATTCTACCAAACATTCAAAGAAGAAATAATAGCTATTCTCCTGAAGCTGTTTGAAAAAAACTGAAGCAGAGGGGTACCTGGGTGGCTCAGTGGGTTAAAACTCTGCCTTCGGCTCAGGTCATGGTCTCAGGGTGCTGGGATCAAGCCCTGCATCGGCTCTCTGCTCGTCAGGGAGCCTGCTTCCTCCTCTCTCTCTACTTGCCTCTCTTCCTACTTGTGATCTCTCTATCTGTGAAATAAATAAAATATATTTTTTAAGTTAATTAATTTTTATAAAATTGACACAGAAGGAAAACTTCCAGACTCTTTTTATGAAGCCAGCATTACCTAGGATACAAAGGTGGTTCAACATTCGTAAGTCAACCAATGTGATAGAACAAATCACAACCTTGAGATCATGACCTGAGCTAAAATCAAGAGTTGGTCACTTAACTGACTGAGCCAACCAGGTGCCCTGAGAATATCTCTACTTAAAATCTCAAAGGATAGGTATAAATTGCTCTAGAATTCAGTGGACTAGGTTGAGACAAAAGCTGGATTCTGATTTTAGAGTTCCCAGTCTCTTAATTGAATTAACCCACATCTATTTCAACGAATCTATAGATATCTATCATCTACTGAAATCTATGGTATTTCTTTCTTACTACAAGTGCTAGGATTCCTACCAGTTGTTTCGTCCAAAGTTCCAACGGTGGTTTCCTAACAGAAGGGAGTGCTGGGTACCCTAAAACACTGAAGGAAGCCCCACAAGTGAGAGGGTCCCTGCTACCTTCATCATTTGCACAAACCATACACTCTGACCCTCAGGTTCTTCTTCTATGAAATCGATACACCAGTTCCCGCCCTCATGTCTCCCACAGAGATATTCCAAGCTCCTACCATAGTAGCATGAGAGTAGTAATGCCTACCATTGTATCCTCCCTAACATCTGAACATGTCAAAGTTTCAAAAAGCTTCTCATATGTCTTATTATCTTACTTAGGTACTTAGCAGATTTTTAACAGGGGTGTAATTACTAAATTCAGCAAAAAGAATTTTCTGCTCTTCAGTAGAAAGACATAAAAATGCCAAAATGTATTTAAAATGTGTATATATGTGCATATGTACATGTGTGGATATGTGTATATCCATGTCTATACACACACATGTTTATATGCACAAAGACATGTACACATGCATGCACTGAGCACACTAATTCTGCAGCCCTCAGCAAGAATGAAGACAACACATCTAACATAGCACAGCATTTGTTCAGCAATATCCTTGCATGTGTTTGGATTCCCCAGTGAGACCGACCACATGTTTGAATCCTATAGTCAACACTATTTGAAAAAATTTTCTTTTTTTTTTTTTTAAAGATTTTATTTATTTATTTGACAGAGAGAAATCACAAGTAGATGGAGAGGCAGGCAGAGAGAGAGAGAGGGAAGCAGGCTCCCTGCTGAGCAGAGAGCCCGATGCGGGACTCGATCCCAGGACCCTGAGATCACGACCCGAGCCGAAGGCAGCAGCTTAACCCACTGAGCCACCCAGGCACCCTGAAAAAAATTTCTAAAAGAAAGTATAAATGGCTAAAAATTGGGTATTTAATCCCATTCATCAAATGCCATGCAACTATTATTTTAGAAATGATTTCTTTAATTACATACATCCTAAAAACTCCAGACCAGTCACCTAAGACTCTGGCCTCAACTTTAAGCTGACTTCAAGAAGTCAGTCAGCCATACAACTTTAAAATAGTGACTGTTTAAACCACTCCAATGATAACCTTGAACTTCAAGTATGTAAAATTTATTCACAGGGCACCTGGGTGGCTCAGAGAGTTAAGCCTCTGCCTTCAGCTCAGATCATGATCTCAGGGTCCTGGGATCGAGCCCACCATCGGGCTCTCTGCTCAGCGTGGAGCCTGCTTCCACCTCTCTCTCTGCCTGCCTCTCTGCCTACTTGTGATCTCTGTCTGTGTGTTAAATAAATAAAAATCTTTTAAAAAAATTTATTCACCAAATGATGACTAGCTTAAACTACAGGATCAATCATAAATAAAACTTCACTAAAACCATTTCTCTGCCCATATAAATAATGCCAAAACCATGTAGAGAGGACCAATTTTACAAAACGTAAAGTTTAACAGAAGAGTAACCACAAGCTGTCCGTGTATGTTTATTTCTTTTTCTGCATTGGCCATTATCCTCTAGCTCAGCACTCCTGCACTTATTTGTTCCTGCTGTGTGATCCTCCATTAAAAGATCTTCTGACTTTCTAGGAATATTAGGTTACAAAATACATATACATTTCTGTTGGAATCATTTAAGTGAAATCCATAGAAGTCATTAGCTCAGTAAATTTACAGAAGAAGGGGGAAAACATTTGCCACAATATATTATTAGTGGGATTTAAACAGCCAACCAGCCCACATGAGGTTGACTCCCCAAGCACCAGACTAGGTAGCAGAGAGCTAGAGCATGGAAACAAGTCCACAACTAACTGACACGGCCTTGAAAAGTGTGATGAAACACATTGTTTCTTCAACTACTCAAAATATCTGCAGAGTCATATATATAGTATAAAAGGTGGTAAGAACAGCCAGACTGGATTTAAGTCTGCTCTGTTGCCATAGGAAACTCACCTTCCCCTCAAACCTGCCTCTTCTAGAATGCCCGTGTTGGCTGAGACTCTTGCCATCCTCTGCGTCACAAAGCCAGAGAGGGCTGTAAATCAGGGCAGATGCCTTCCTTCCCCTGGTCCCTCTTCCCTTCTTCAGTACCCAAGCTCAGTGCTTCTAACCTTCTAACCTTCTTCTGTCCCCTGAATCCCCCACCCAACCTCCATCCTTACCCTCACGCCTTCGGTCCAGGGCTGAATTCAGGAAGCAGGCCTCACGAGCAGTGGCAGAAAGGACAGAGGGTAAACACTGGGGCCGTAAAGTCTCAGAGGGAAGGGACAATCAAAAGGGACATCTTCAAGGAAGGGGATCTCAGCCTCAGGCATGGCCCACTGATGTAGGCAGGAGCGGCAAGGAGAGGCCGAGGCCTGAATCGCCTGTTCAGGAATCACCTTTTCCTTTTGGGGGTACCTCTACGATGTGGGGCATGGGAGCAGGAAGGTCCACATGAGACAGCAAGATCACAATGCAGGGGACTTGTTCACGAAAGAGTTTGGATTCCATCATGCAGGTGACCATGTGGAATTAACATGGGACATGCACTGATGCTCTCATTTCACAGAGCTGTGGGAGCCAGCGCTGAGGAAAGGGAGGCCGGCCAGTCCATGAAAACCACACTGAAGGCAGTGTTTGGGAAGCAGAAGCCATAGGCAGGGAGAGGACCCAGAGATTCATGGATACCAGACAGGATAACCAACATGCCGGCTCAGGCTAGTTTGAACATCGCTGCTTTCTGGTAAGGGATATCATATTTTCCCTCTGTTCTTGGAGTTCTGTAAGCCATGCCCAAGATATTGATAATAAAATAACATATCTCAACAATAATTTAATTATAATAATAAAAATTTGATCTCAGATCAAATTTTTTTAAATGTTCCTAGATTATCTCCCATGGACAAAGTACCAGGTGCAGGTCACTAGGAAGCATGAAATGCAGTTTCTCGGGCTCTACAGTTGGGTTGGCAATAGACCATTTTGATTTCTTAACCACACATACAATGTTAAGCTGAAATACAACAAATGCCAAATGATGGTTTGACCAAAGCTGAGTGGACTGCCTGCCTGGCAAGGAAAGTCTCCTCATTCAGGAGTCAGACCCACAGGGCTCCCAGAAACAGAGAAGCCGTAGTGTAGAGCAAAAGAGGGAGCAACAGAGCAAATTAGGCAAGACTGAGGTCAAGTCGCTACTAGGGCCATAGGGAAGAAAGTCAGCTCTTCTCTGGAATTCGATGCTTTCAAAGAGACTGGTTTGAACAGGGGCCCCGGGGATTGTGTCCACGTGCCAGCAGGCCTGGAATCATTCAGCAGATGCCCCCGCATATGCCTGCTCCAAGCTTGGCAACACTGTGGTTTCAATCGCACAACAACACCCACCAAATCACGTACCGTGCCTCCCTCAACCTCTGTTTTAATGGAATGACATGTTGTTTCTACATTAAGGACCTTGCACTAAGGGTTTTCTGGGGTAGGCAAGTGTTTGGGGATCATAAAAGATATACCTCCTTCCCTGTGGGTTTTCACATGCCCTTTGCCATGACTCTTCATACTTTCTGCCTGTGTCCTTAATTCCAGAATGACTTTTCCAAAGGAAAGTTCTCCCTCTGTTAGAATATGCTCTTCGAAATAGATCACATAGATCCTTCAAAAGCTATCTTGGTGCCTGAGAAACTCTGAATGTCTGCTTTACCAGCTTAGCCATTTTCAGCCACTGGAAAAGTGGTTTTGTTCTCTCTGAATCAATGAATTTCTATTGAAGCGTATGTTTCTCTAATACAACAATAAACTGGCATTTGGCAGTGATTTCAACACGTGAACGGGGCCAGCCTGCCATGAGAAAAAAGCTACAGGAACAGAAGCAAGCCAGATTTCAATGAGTTCCTCTATGGGGAAACCTTCCTCTGAAGGCTATTACTTAATACAAAACCAGCTGTCCTCGCCTTCGGGTGCTCAAGCTGCCTCCCCCATCCCCCACCCCACCCCCCCCCCCCCCCCCCCCCCCCCGTTGGTCTGCATGGAGAGAAATGTGTCTGGTCTAAGAAAACCAGAGAACCAGGCTACCGCAAGGAGCTCCAAGACCTCTGGAGTTCTGCTGGTGCCTGGCTAAGTGTTGATTCACTCTCTCTCCAGGAGGCCCAGATTCACCACACTTCCTGCAACCCATCCTGACCTTGGCCATAGGGAATCCTGGGCTTTGGCATCTGCCCCCTTCAGCGGCTTTGATCCCCTTCAGACTGTGTACCCCCGTCGCTGAGTCATGCTGCCTTGACCAACCCCGACACCAGCTTCTTCAGTCCAGGAATGGCTCTTCCTCCCCACTTTATTCTGCCCCCTTCAAAGAGCCAGCAGCCCTTCTTGAGCCCAGCCAGCGGCTTGCCTGTGCCCGCTCCCCACGAACGGGATGGTGGGCTCAAGTCAATTTCCCCTGCTTCCGATGAAATCCAGCTCTTTGAGTTCCCTCCTCTAAGAGAAACCTCTCACTTAAAGGAAGCACAGTCTGGCATGTTTGTGTGTGGACACATCTTTCCACACTGCTGGGCACAGAAGAGCACTTTCCCCCGCCGGGTGGTGCGACTAGGAGGCAAGGGCCCTAAGCAGCTCTTCTTCTTTTTTTTCTTTTTCTTTTTTTTTTAATTTAATTTTATTTTTTCAGTGCTCCAAGATTCTCTTCTCAACACAGCCAGCTGAGTGTCCAAACCGCTAGGTGGGGAGCAGGGGCAGCGCTCCCCCAACCTCCAATGTAGTTGGTCTCGGATGGAGCCTGAGCATCTGATGGTCTGAAAAGCATTCCAGGTGATTTTAATGTGGGTGAAGAGCCACTGATTTAGGGAGAAAATGACAAAGATGTTCAGCTGAGACTCCCCAGTGTACCCAGATGGAGAACATCCAATTTAAAAGCCAGTCCTACCCAGATCCCTGCCCCCCTCCCGCCCACCCCAACCCCCCACAGCAAGATAATCTCTGCAGCCTACAAAGTATGCCCTGGAAAAGCATGTTGAGCTCCAGGGCCATGTTTCATTCATTCGGTGCCCCTGCAACCCAGCTGAACTTCAGTCCCCTCCCCCGCATTAGGAAAAGGGATCCTCTAGATACATTTGTTTTCCATCTCCCTCTCTCTTCATCTCTCATTTAAATGCAGCCTGGTTATATTTGTGCCTTTCTCCTTCTCCACAAAATGTCTTGTGTGTTGCCTTGAAATGAGATTTGGGTAGTGCGTGCCCTCTAAGTAAATAATAGCACAAAAACTAGAAGCTCTATAATGCAATGAGGGGATGATATCACATATGATATTCCATAAGGCACACAAGTCTCCTTTTGTGGGACGAAAACCAGCCATGCTGCTAGAGAAACTGACATGGAATCAGAGCTATCCAGGCCCCTGGATGCCAAAGTCAGGCCATCAGCTCTCTGCTCCGTAGTGACTGTCCACCATGATGCTTGTCACTTGTTATTCCCTCTGAGCCTGGCTTCATATCCACTTATCAAGTAGAAAATTCATTTTAGAACTATTTTTGTATGAAGACATGCTTAAGGATAAATTAGCTGCATTACTTCTATTCAATGAAAGACATAAATCTCTCACCCTGCAATGAACTCGGCACATCGTAGGACAAGCCTTGCTCAGACGGGCCTGCTTCAATGAAAAATGGCCCAGAGATACACAAATGGCTGGGGTATATGGCAGAATTTGGAATAAAGCAGGTCTCTTTGCAATCTCATCTAAATGATTTAGCTATGGAAAGTGTGATCACAAGGTTTTCTGTTCTGTTGGTTCCAGAAAGTTTTAATATCCAGCAAGCCCAGATCATAGTTCCAGACCGAGCTAGTCAAGTGGCCATGCCAAGACCTTCAAACTCAGTGTGTCTAAATCAGAACTCATCACCTGCCCTACAGTGCTCACACTCCTGATCTCAGTTATCCAATCAGAAACCTGAGGGTTCTCCTGGAATCCTAGCTCTTCTCAACCCTCTCCCCACTTCTTCCAGATCCCTAAGTCTTGGGTATTCTGTTTTGTACACACCCTCATCTCTGTCTCTCCCAACCTAGCTCACAGCTCCTGTTTCAAAGCGTTGCTTCCCGGGCTCCTCCAACGGCCTCCAAACCACTCCCCTGCACTAAGCCTCGCCCCCTCAGATCCATCCAGCCTTCTATCATAATAATCTTAATGAAACAATCCTGATCATGCTCTTCCACGAAAATCCTTCAGTGCCCCCCCCCCACTGTCTACAGAATGATGTTCAAAGTCCAAAGTGGGGTATGCGATCACCCTCAGCACAACTTCTCCAACCTCAGGTCTCTGTCCCTCACCTTGAACAGTGTGCCATAGTCAAATGAGCCACTTCCCAGCACACCACCCTGCCTCCCATCCCCTGACCTCTGCTGGTGCAGCCTCCTCCTGGTTTGAGGAACCCCCTTTCTGCCCCGAGCAAAATACAACCTTGGCTCACATCCCTCCCTGAAGGAAGAATTGGGCAGCCTGCGACTTGAGCCCCTGGTCAGACCTTCTCTCACGGCATCTAGATTATCACACTTACTTATAACACAGCTGGAAGCTCCCAGAAGGCCAGAATGACATCTTTGGAAGCTCCCAGAAGGCTAGAATGACATCTTATCTTTCCAACCTCGGTGCCTAACAGTGCCAGTGCCACCTGACTCAGGAATTTATGAAATATTGGTTAAATGTTTGAATGTTGTGACGATGCCACTCTAACCTTTCCAAAACTGCTTTTCTTTACCATTTGTATGCTTTGCTTTGGGCTGCCTTTTTTTTTTTTAAGATTTTATTTATTTTTTTTGACAGAGAGACGTAGTGAGAGAGGGAACACAAGCAGGGGCAGTGGGAGAGGGAGAAGCAGGCTTCCTGCTGAGCAGGGAGCCCAATGTAGGGCTTGATCCAGGACCCTGGGATCATGACCTGAGCCGAAGGCAGACACTTAATGACTAAGCCACCAAGGAGCCCCTGCTTTTGGCTGCTTAAGATGTGTAACTGCCTCATTTTCCCACTTACAAATCATTGGCAGAGAACCCAAATCAATCAATCAATCAATCAATCAGCACGGGAGATTGATCACCTTCTTATCCCTTGAGAAATCATTTCTTTGTTCTTTTTTCCCGAAAGAAGGGTCATACTTCAAGGGACTTCAACAGCTGACAGTGAGAAGTGACCAAAATTAGTTACTCCAAACTCCAGCCCTCCCTGCTGTTCCTTGCCCTCTCCCGGGAAGTGATTACTGACACAGGCATGGGTTGAGACACTAATTAGAGCAGAATGACCACAGCAAAAACCAAAGCTGGCCTCTGAAGTCTCTGTCTGCCCCGCCCCCGCCCGTGTAGACACAGAATAACTCTGAGGATAAAACCTGACATCCCTGGCTTTGTGGCTTCGAAGCCTATGAGGGAGTCACCTAAAAATAAAGGTGCCATTCTCGGTTCGCCGTGGGCAGCCCCTGTGCCCACGGTCAACACTCTGGAAGGTTCTGGGCCCACTCAGAATCCCATCTGAAATGTCAAATATCTGCAGCGTGGCTGCAAGACCCAGCAAACACCCTCTTCCCCCAGTGCTGAGTTCATATTGGAAAATGAGCAACTTAAATAGATGTTTCATTAACATGATGTCTTCCTGCTTGATGTTAATGTACTTAAGAGTAATTGGTTGTCCCAAATTCTCTTCCATAGGATCATTTCATGCAATCCTCCCCAGGACAATCTGAAACTCTTTGGGTCCCAGATAGACAATCCAGAGAACCTAGAAACCAACCAAACAAATAAGCAAAAATCCTTCCGCCAAAAAGCTTTTGAGACCCATTTGTTATGGAACGCGTATCACATACAACAGCAGAACAGGACAGACCATCCTGACCACGTTGGTGGCCCTGGGTTTGTACCAAGGGCAAGACAGCATCATTCAGCAGGCACTAGGGGTCCCCGAGAGACAAGTGGTAGAGGTGGGTTATGTGAGTAGGTAACATTTTGTTTTGAGCCCCTAGAAGGCTTGTTCCCACTCTGCTTTGCTTATCTGTGCACAGATTCTTGCTCTGTGCTGACTCCAAACCCCAAACATTTCAAGGATATTTCTAACATCCTTTATTAATAGAAGCTCTTAAGAATTTCATAGCATAATGCTCAGATACACTCCCCAAACATGCAAAAGCTGGTACCCTATAAGGGCTTGTTCCCCAACCCTATGAAACACAGGGGGATGGCTTGATCATGGTGACACAGGGAACAGACTGGACGGCACCCCATTAAGACATCACTTTGGGGGGGGAGGGGATCCAGCCACATCAGAATGGCTCTGTATGTGTCACCATGCTGGAGGTGGGATTTTGATTCCGTTCTAGGCACACATGGCAAACAAAATTAAAACCCAACGAAGAGGTGAAGCTCTTGAACAGTGCTCTCTGTGGAACTTGCTGGATGCCAGGAGCCATGTGTGTGGCACGAAGCAGAAGACCCATTAAAGTGTGTGCAAAGGACTCTGTGGTGGTGTTGGCACTCCAGGCTCTGCTCCTTAGGAGCCACAGAGCACTGGACAAATGACTTTATTCTGAGCTTCATCTCTTGCTTGTAAAATCAAGTCTCGACAACAAGACAACAGAAACAGTATGAGCAGCGGGGACAGCGTTAGCTACCCTCTACTGAGCACTCATGACTCACAACATAGCAGGTGCCGTGGAAAGTGCCCTAGAAACGCTGCTTAGGTGCCACCTCCCTTCCTCCTGAGGAGCTCGGTGAGGGAGAGATTCTTAACTTCTGTTCATGGGGAAGGCTCGGAGTTCAGTGACCAGCTCCAGGTCCCTGAGCGAGCGTGAGTTCAAAACCAAGTCTACCTGACTGGTACGTTCTTTGGAAATCATAATTCCAATGGCTGCCACAAAAGGGGTGAGATGAGATAGATACCAATATATAGATAGATAGATAGAAAGATAGAGATACACACAACGTGCTCTGAACGCACCACAGGACTGTCAGTCATCAATAACAGCGCCCACCCCCTCCAGCATTCCGATCATTGACCTCCGGGTGCCCAGCCCCTGGCGCCCTCTCCTTCCCCTGGATGGGGACCCAAAGAATCCGAAGGTGGTAGTAGGGGAAGGAGGCTGTCTCCTGGGGCACTTACTTTCTCAGAACAGCAATCTCGTTCTCTATGCTGCTTTCCTTGCCCTTCAGCGCCTTCTTGGGGATGCACTTCACCGCAAAGAGTCTGCCACTGGCCTTCTCTTCAGCTAAGACCACTTCAGAAAATGCCCCCCTGTGAACAAAGAAAGAGAAAAAGAAGAAGAAGAAGACTTAGATTCGGGAGTTGGGGATGCCCGGGGTCTCCTCCAATCCCGTTCCCATGGTTTAAGGAATAGTAACAACAATGGCCAGCATGACTGCTACTTTTTGGCGAGCATCACTCCATACTGGACTTCTCTAAGCAAACCAGTGCACACACGCAAAGCGCCCTCATGCACGGGGATGTCTGCCTGGGTCGGAGCAGCTCCCAGCCCCTGCAGAACAACATGGTGGCAGTCACCTCAGAGCAAACTTGAATGCTCCCAGATTGGTTCCTGCAGAGAAAATTCATGTCCATCTCCAGGGCCAGTACCCCCACCCCCAAGTAAGCAAGAAAGTAATGCTCAAATTTCTAGATAGCTCACAGTGGTGAGTTATTCCAAGAAAATTTCAGAGCCTGTCACAAACATCAATTAATTCTCGCCAACAGGTAAAGATGTAACTGAAGTATGAGTTGGTGTATCACATGGTAACGACATGGGGTCAAGTAATTGGTTGGGACCCGAAAGTTCTCACTAAGTTGTTTTCTGAAACAAAGGCATACAGGATGCCCTGAGTGGGGCAGACTTTTCTGCCGGAAACTGTGAGGAGAACTCTGCAAAGGCAGAATAACACACTGGAAATACAACCTGGACATTTGGGGTCAGAGGGTTCATTTCTCTGCAGAAGACCCCTGTGGTCAGTGAGCCTCAGAGCCCAACCTGTGTCCCCAACCCGTCACCTCTTCCACCTGCCAGTAGGCAGGGCCTGGGTCCCACACTTGGCCTGGAGGGCAGAACTTCCCTGAGGCCTAAAACAGAAGTAGGCTTTGCCCACTCCAGGCCCCAGTAACTTGGGCTCTGTACACACGGAGCAAGGAAAAAACCGTGATCCACTAAGTCACTTCCTATCTCTAGACTTCAAGGAGCAACTCACACATGGCTTCTACACAGTTATAATTAGAGACAAAACATCATGTATCAAAAGAAACCACTAGAAGGACCAAGGTCATCCCAATCCCCTAGCCTCAGGGTCTCTGTTCTTCAGCCAACATCAAAGAGATGCGCAGGCAAGGAAAATGTACTTTTCTCTTCCTCTCCTTACCCATCTGACAAGGGTATGCCTCCACCACAGACCAAAGAAAATACAAACATGTATGTATTTTAAAATCCCTTCCAGTGAGAGGAATTCACTTTACTTAGTGCAATTAACTGTGAGTCTTCAGCCAGCGTTCCTTCTGGAACATAAACTCGAGAGGGTCAGCTACCTTCATGTCTCTATCTAATTATATAAACCTGAGGGGCAGAAGATCGGCTTTCCACCAAAGAACCAAATGGAGAATAAGAGAACAAAGATCTGCCCAAATCCAAAATCACTAGTTGAGTAGAATTCTCCCTCATGGTACCATGTGCCTCAGAGAGACAGAAACCTTCTAGAACCAACCAGAATGAAACATAAATATGAAAAACCCACAACAGATTTCTCAGAGGGATGAGTGGAGTCAGACATTCACTGCCAACAGACTTCACCAAAGGAAACCAACTCTTCCCTTCCCGGAAAACAAAGTGGGAAGTGAGTTTCTGTGTATGAACTGACTCCTGGACCCAGGACAGGAGAAGGAGGGGTCTCCATGGGAGCCAGTGCTGGTGGGCTGCTGCCGCTCCTGGATTGAGGGCTCTCTGTCTTTGTCCCTGACTTCAGGAGGGATGGACGTATCTGCAGCCCTGGGTGAGGGCAGGACAGTGGGACTTCAATACGTAAGGGGCTTCGTGTGCTAAGCAGCTGGGGCTTAACCACAAGTTACCTATGAAAGGACACAAGACAGGCCCCCGATGGCCAAGGATGCCCGCCATGACTCCAGGAGTCTCCATCGACAGTTCCCCAGTAGAGTCACAAAGCCAAGGCTACAGTCCCATTCTCTCAGGTTGAAATTCAGTCTGCGATCCCAGGTCTGGGCATGCTACCAGAAGAACAGAGAGCAGGGCCTCTAACAGATATTCGTGTACCCATGTTCATAGCCACATTATTCACAACAGCCGAAAGGTGGGAATGACCCACTATATGCATCAACGGATGAACGGATAAACAAAATGTGGTCTGTATATAGAATGGACTATGACTACTCAGCCATATAAGAGATGGAATTCTGGCACCTGCCACAATGTGGATGAACCCTGAAAATGTCAGTCCAAAGGGAAGAGGCCAGAATTGAAAGGACAATTCCGCTTACACAAGTACCCAGAGCTGTCAAATGCACACCTAGAAAGAGGAATGGTGGTTGCCAGGTTTGGGGAAGCAGAGAATGGGAAGTCAGTGGTTTTTTGTTTTTGTTTTTGTTTTTGTTTTTTTTATCTTTAAATGGATTTTCATTCATTTTACTAAATAAGTAATCTTTTTAAAAGACCTATCCTTTATCACTATGATCCCTGTGTGCAGCATGTACTTTCCAACTGAAGTGTTATATGGCTTTATTTCTTGTACCTTATTGAAGGTATGGGGACTTGAAAGTTATGGTGTTTTTTTGTTTTTTTTTTTAATTTTTTATAAACATATAATATATTTTTAACCCCCGAGTTACAGGTATGTGAATCGCCAGGTTTACACACTTCACAGCACTCACCATAGCTCATACCCTCCCCAATGTCCATAACACCACCCCCCTTCTTCCAACCCCCCTCCCCCCAGCAACACTCAGTTTGTTTTGTGAGATTAAGAGTCACTTGTGGTTTGTCTCCCTCCAAATCCCATCTTGTTTCATTTATTCTTCTCCTACCCCCTTAACCCCCCATGTTGTATCTCCACTTCCTCATATTAGGGAGATCATATGATAGTTGTCTTTCTCTGCTTGACTTATTTCGATAAGCATAATCTCCTCTAGTTCCACGTCGTCGCAAATGGCAAGATTTCATTTCTTTTGATGGCTGCATAGTATTCCATTGTGTATATGTACCACATCTTCTTTATCCATTCATCTGTTGATGGACATCTAGGTTCTTTCCATAGTTTGGCTATTGTGGACATTGCTGCTATAAGTGTTCGGGTGCACATGCCCCTTTGGATCACTACATTTGTATCTTTAGGGTAAATACCCAGTAGTGCAATTGCTGGGTCATAGGGTAGTTCTATTTTCAACATTTTGAGGAACCTCCATGCTGTTTTCCAGAGTGGTTGCACCAGCTTGCATTCCCACCAACAGTGTAGGAGGGTTCCCCTTTCTCTGCATCCTCGCCAGCATCTGTTATTTCCTGACTTGTTGATTTTAGCCATTCTGACCGGTGTGAGGTGATATCTCATTGTGGTTTTGATTTGTATTTCCCTGATGCCGAGTGATATGGAGCACTTTTTCATGTGTCTGTTGGCCATCTGAATGTCTTCTTTGCAGAAATGTCTGTTCATGTCCTCTGCCCATTTCTTGATTGGATTATTTGTTCTTTGGGTGTTGAGTTTACGAAGTTCTTTATAGATTTTGGACACTAGCCCTTTATCTGAGATGTCCTTTGCAAATATCTTCTCCCATTCTGTCAGTTGTCTTTTGGCTTTGTTAACTGTTTCCTTTGCTGTGCAAAAGCTTTTGATCTTGATAAAATCCCAATAGTTCATTTTTGGCAAGTCAGTGTTTAATGGGGACAGGATTTCCATTTGGGAAGAGAAATGACATCTGGAGGTGGATGGTGGTGATGGTTACACAACGGTGTGAATTGACTTAATGCCACTAAACTACATGCTTACAATGGTCAAAGGAATATATTTTATATTATGTATGTTTTACTCTAGGAAAAAAACTAAAAATCTGCCTGGTTCCACTCAATGGCATTACCTTGGGATGGACGCGCTGAAAAAATTCCATAAACCTTTTCTCTCACTACCTTCCTAAAGGAGAAAGAAATGAGTAACCACAGAAGCCGTGTAGCACTTGGCATTCAGAAACCGCTTTGGCACTCATCAACTAATCCAATTCTTGCCATAATCCCAAAAAGTGTACAGGGTAAGACTGTTGCCTCCATTTTGCAGACAGAGAAGCCGGGGTTCAGTCACATAGGCCATAAGGTTCAGAAAAGGAAATTTAGGTTTCCTAACCCCTGCATGGTCCTTTTCCATACACTATCCTGGGCTGATACACGCTGCTGTCAGGGAGCCTGGCTCTCAAGCAGGGGGGGAGGGGGGGGGGCGGTGCGGCAGCAAGGGGGTTAGGGGCACGGAGGGGGCGGTGGTGACAGTCTAGAGGGCCACCCTCCTTTGGGTGAGCTGCCAACCCTCCCACCATGCAAATCCACCTCCTCGCCTCTTCATTTAGCCAAACAATGTGCATTTACCTTCTTCAAGCTTTCCAAAGACAAAGCTCTCTGGCCTTCTCAGGCGATATAAGATTAGCATAAATTGTTATTGTTCCTGCAATAAATAGAAACCACTTGAAGACACTTCCCCCGTTGCAGGGCAGCTAATTAAAAACATCAGAAGCAGAAACACATGAATGAAGAGTTTGGGCACTTTCAATGTAATTACACAATAGAGTGATGTGAGTGTCCGGTCTGGGGTGGGGCGGGGCAGGGTGGGGCAGGGAAGGGGGAGGGGGGGGGGGGGGGGGGGGGGGGGGGGGGAGGTGGCCGGTAGCAGGAAGGACGATGGCAAGACCAATGATCTGAGAGTCAGTCAAGATTTCAGACAATCCAATGAAATAAATTCCTAGGAACACAAGCGGGGACAGAGAGTTACAATTTTAAAACGACAGAGGTCAAAGGAGGTTGCCCTGTACGAGCTGCACATCTAAAACGGAACGGTAGAGACTTCCAGCCAGACTGAGCGCACCTGCATCTTGAAAGGGCAGTTTGCTTCTGCCTGCACCCGGGGCCCCTTCTCTCTGCACTTGAACTCCCCCACTCCCAACCGCCACCACTTGCCTGGAACCAGGTGGTCTGGGCCCCCGGGGAGGGTTAGGGCTCGATCCAATGGCTGCTTCTTGCTGCTCATCTGACTGGTTTCTTGTGTGGCCTCCTTTCTAAAACCCACTTGGATCTTCTTGGATCTACAGCACAGTTCTCGCTTTCTACCTCCTGTCCATTGTGTCTCCACCTCCACCTGCTCCCTTCCCCTCATCAAACCTCAGTGCTCCCCCAGGCTGCAACCTCAGCTCTCCCTTCATAGGACTCCACACTTGCCGCTTGAAAAATCAGTGGTTTCCAGTTTCCACCCCGTCTCCTGAGGTCCCCCTTATCTTCATCTAAATTTTCATCTCGTCCATGGGCAATCTCATCCTTCCAGCTGCTTGCAAGGGCCTTCTGGCTCAACCTCCCACCTAGCCTCCGAAGAGCACCATAAACAAAGCAAAAAACAGCATCTGTATCCCAAAACTTCCTCCTCTGCTCTTTCTCCTTTCTACCAATTCCGTAACCCAGCTAGACACCCATCTACTTCACTCCTCCTCATCTCACCTCCATCGCCAAGTGTGCTCGTCTCAGTAAGACGCTCAGATTCCCGTCTGTTCCATCCCTCCACCAATGCACTGGCTCAGATTCTGGTTTTTCACTCTGGACTGTTTCCAGGACTCCATCCTGGCCCTCTGCCCCCCAGCAAGCCTGCCTCCCACTTGCTTCCTTCTATCTGATCCTGGCATTACTTTTCTACAGCAAAGATCTAGTTATGTTGTTGCCCTACCTAAGACCCCGAGGTTTCAGCTCTACGAGATAAAGCTGAAACTCCTTCGCAAGAGATCTATGGCTCTCAAAGCTCTCCTCGACCCGACCCCAGCTGTGCGGACTCATCCACTCTACAGCCAACTTCCCCAACACAAACACACCCCCGCCACCCGACCACATCAGTCAGCTGGCTGTTTCCCAAACACGCCCACACCTTTTCATACCCCTGGCCTTGCTTCAAGTCCTGCCCACCTTTCCACTTCAGTCAACGCCATTCCTTTCTCTTTCTGCTTGGCAAAATTCCATCTATATTTTAAAGGCCTCCCACTGGTATATTTCCCTCTCTTTGGAGGCTTTCTCAACTGCCTTCCCACCTCGTGTGCTTGGCTTATACTGATACCTGCCATTGTGGTTCTTTAAGTGCTTGCCTAGGTGACAGCTGGCATCCTAAGTCGATCTCTTTCTGTGTCTCCATACCTAACAATCCTGGCGCCCGAGGCAATTCTGAGGATCACCATCACTGGAGGCTCTACTCTCTACTTTCTACATCTCCCCAGTGCCGTAGATCCACAAAATAAATGACCTCCCAGTCCATGTTGAAGAAAATGATATGGTCCCTTTCCTCCTTCACGAAGTGTTCCTCCACATTTCTATGCTAGTGTAGGCAGAAGGAACCTCAAAGGTTTCTCTTAAAGCATAAAAATTCTTGGAGTCTTCCTGGATATATTTTAAACCACACATTTGTGTGCCTGGACACTTAAGTAATATTCTCCAGCTGAAGAATCCTGAGATCACGGTTTGTCCTGACTGGTAAAATTATTAAGTTTGTGACATTGGGATATGACATTTCTCCCCGTAAACCCTCATCCTGGTTAAATAAGTCAAATTTGGTAAGAAAGAGGAGAGGGCAGGTTTTTAAATGGTTTAAAGGACTTTGGAAAAACATGTTCATGGGAGAAATAAAAATACCAGCATTTTAAAGATTGCATTTCCTTGAGTTATAACAACATATTTATTTGATTTTTAAAGAACACTAACATTCCATTAAAAAAAACCACACCAATTTTCCATCTAAATTAAATCTCTGTGACAAATTACTCAAAGGTCAAACAAAAAGTTATTCTCGAAATGCTACATATTTTCAGCTTCTGGAGATAAGCTGTACAAATTACCAAAGTTGAATCCTTCCCCTTTCTCTTCCACATTTCAAAGCAAATCAAATCTCATCACCTGGAGGCAGCTTACTCTGATTGTAAGCCAAGCACTCAGGAGGAAATAAACAATGTTTTGCTAGCTGAATTTCTAAGATTCGGGGAAATGTCACATTTTCTATATTGGCTAAAGATTTTTAAACAAGGGCTTCTGCTTTAACATTATTACTGATGGCTCTGAAAAAGGCCGTTTCTTCTTGCTTTATCTAGTCAGCTGTGAGAAGGCAATCCCAACACTTTAATGGTGGATCTTCCATGCCCTAGACTATACTTGCTAGAAAGTGCCCCCAATCCACCCCAGGCCACCGAGGGGAGAGGGGACATATCCAGTCCTGCCTGAGGGAAATGATTCCAACTCCAACTGACCAATGGAAGGGCAATGAAATTAAGGGGGCAGGGCTCTGGGAATTCCTTACATTCCTGAGTTTACTGAAAATACAGTGTTTAATGGTTTTGTGAACTACAGATAGCAATTTACCTGCCTACTGTTAAAAAAAAAAAAATTTCCTAGAGCCATTCAGAGCACCTTACCTCCAGATCTGCTTCTATACACAGTTGACCCCCTTCTCCCGAGGTTCACTTCCCACAATCAACCAAGACCTAGAAGCAGAAGATTCTCCTTCTGATGATACATAGCCTCACGTTTTGTCACAATGCCTACATCATTCGCCCACTCCATCGTATCTTGTAGGCATTTTATCATCTCGCTCCAACACAAGGATGAGTACAGCACAAGAAGATATTTTGAGAGAGACTATACTCTTATAACGTTCATTATAGTATATTGTTATAATTGGTCTATTTTACCGTTACCGTTGACCAATCCCTGACTGTGCCTAATTTATAAATTAAACTTTATCACAGGCAAGTATGTATAGGGAAAAAGATAGGATATGGAGCATTCAGTATTATCTGTGATTTCAGGCTTCCACTGGGGGGCCCCCATGGATAAGGGGGACAAGAAGTCAGCAGTAAGCCACGCCCAGAGCTATGCTTACTAACCACCTACTCACTACCAATTATTACCATAAAAATCAAAACTAAGGATCTATGAATTCTGCTTTCCCAGTTTCTAATGATCTTTAACCTGAAATTGTTAAGAACAAATATGAGAGTATTTAAAAAGGGTAATGCATGTGCTGGCTGCTTTAAGTGCATATAATTTCAAAATAAATTCTTTTCTCAGACAATAGTAATTTAATCACAAGATGGACAAACACACTTAGCCTCCAACAACCTAGAGTGACTTGCACATTTTAGATGCTCCACCAGTGTACATCTAATTGAACCGGTGACACCTGAAAGAGACGGATGCCTCTGATTTTGAGCAAGAATCAGGAATTCTAGAGCTGTCTCTTTGATTCACGATAGTCCATGAAACCAATCGCTCGGCAAAATTATATCCATCCCAAATTAGACCAAGAAATAATCAGATGGTGCTGAAATGATCTGCCCTATTAGCTCAGAGTCAGCTATTACTGGATCATTGCCTTCTCGTTCTCTTTAGTCATTCCACATACAAATCAGATTGATTGTGTTATTAACTGTGTGAACACCATCATCTCTGGCCTATGACCATTACTGTGCTGGGCGACTGGGCAGACAGACGTTACCCCCAGGCCTCGGGCCATAAATTAAAATGTTCTTTTCCACTAAGCATACTCTTTTCTCCAGTGTCAGGCCAGGACAATATTAAGGGCTGAAGGGAGAAAAAATGGGGGAAAAAACACTGTACAGTGAAAAATGAAGTTGGCGATCCTTGGCTCTAGAGCGTCTAAGAAATAGGTGCCTTTCAGACCTATTGTTCCAGACCAGAATCAAGTCTTAAAATAAGGAAACCTGTCTGCTAAGCCTAACAATAATCTTAGTGACCCCAGAGGATCCGAAGAGATAAAAACAGTAGCGGAGTCAGACAGTATAAGCAACTCTCCAGGCAGAAATTAGACCATTTCAGAAGTGGCATTACTCTTTCTGGTCTGAGTATACAAAGAGCATAGTACTCTTTAGTCTACTAAAGAGCAAGAATCAGGAATTCTAGAGCTGTCTCTTTGATTCACGATAGTCCATCTCCACTAACTCACATGCCACTAATAACATTTTGTAGTGCTAATTCAGCCCACTGACCTTAAGAAAGCCATGCCCCGGCAGAAAAACAATGTGAAAAAAGAAAAAAAGGGGGGGGGGCAGCAAAAGGAGAAGTTTTGCCTTCACATACTTCAAGAATAAATATGCACACATGAAAATTGGTATCCCATTTAGACAGAACGTCTATTCATTAAAGTGTGTCTTCTAAAAGCTCCACTTGGCAATTACACTGAAAGCCATATGTTAGTTTATGTTAATGCCTGAGCTAAAAGTATCAAAATTCCATTTCTTAAAAAAATAATCCATAAGTCAGGCCCTTATTAATTTGGACCCATGCCTCACCAACCAGCTCAAATTAGAGACCTATCTTTAACGTTAGTAAGTTATGCAGACAAATAGGGAGGCTTCTCCTGAAAATAGCTCTTCTTTGTCACTCCAAAATCCCATTTTCTTCTTCAACTTGGTAAATCCCATAATGACTAGCAAGTTTTCCTAATAGCTTCAAGAACCATGACGAAACGTTCTTAAATATTCATACCATTAGCCTGATTTTTGCCCGGATCAATTCTCATTCTGAATACATCCCTGTGTCTGAAACCACCGGAACAGTTAGGGTTATGACAACGCCTGTCACAGGAGAAGGTGTCAAAATGCCAGCACAGTCACTGCGTGTGACATCTCTGGTTTCTTGAGGTTTTCCTGTGGCACGAAATCTTTACTGTTAATTGCTTCACTGATCCAAATGCAGAAGACAAATAAATTCCATGTGAATGCACCCTACCATATTTGAAGGCCCCAGCCTTGTTGCACGGCACACCTTTTCCCCTTCGATTCTCTGACGGGGCCTCATACTTTATCTCTGCCCTTTCTCAGTCACGTGTGAAAGGCTGACATGGAGCATGACTATGTCAGTCATTTTCCCCTTAGCTCAACAACAGGGAGCATTCATGGAAGCCTGGTTCCGGGAGGTAGGGACAGGACAAACGACTCAGTTCTTCTGGGATTACAAAGTCTCCTAGAGCCACAGCTAAAAAGCTAGCAACACTGAAAGGCACATAAAGTGTCCATGGGAGCCACAGATGTGTTGTTGCAAGGGTATATTTCACTTGGATATACGGGTTAAAGGGGTTCGGGACAGAGCCTCCCCAACCCCGCCCAAAATGTGCCACTCTGACACACGGATTATTTTGAGCTGAAGGCCCTTGACACCCTGCAGGCTCAAGAAAAACTTCTGTCCCTCCCTTAACCACACAAGAATCTAAACTGAGGGTCTTTCCCGGAGTGAAGATTAGTAACCGAGGTAAATTTGAGCTGAGTGACCCATGTATACGGCAGGGCAAACCGCTGCTCCTCTTATCACACTGGGAAATGCATCCTTTTCCTCTGAGGTCCCAGGCCCCTACCCTTCTCCTTAGTTCAGAATTACTTACCCATTTCATTTTGCCTGCCTTTGGAATTCTCATGTCTATGTGGCTTCTCTGTATGTACACCTATTACATTTGATTTTTGCAGGGATAAAAAATTTGTTCTCTCTTATTACTCTGTCTCATGTTCATCTGATTCTTAGTCCAGCTAGAAGGGCCTTTGAGGGGACAGGAATTCTTGTTCTTCAACAAGGTAGGGACTTGGATGAAACGGGAACTCCCAGGATATGTGCCATCTTTCTTTGTCAACTGTGCAGACCTGTCAGGTGGTACATCTGCTTGCGGTCTACACAGATCTCCCGTTTGACAAAGATTCTCCCTACAGAAGTGGCTCTTCAGAGTGGCCCTCTCTCTCACTCCCAACCGTTACAGTAAGGAGATCGGAACTAAGCCTGTGACCGCTACAATGATCCAATGTCCTCCTAATGCCAAATACCTATTCCTCTACAGAGGACGGAGGACATCATCATCAAATGGTGGGCAACACCTTAGTAATAGCAAAGCTGGGGTGGCTATTTTCAGATAATCCCAGCTGGCCCACTCTCACATGGCCATCCCTACTCCTTGGGACCCCCCGGAAAGCTCTGATTTTTAAGCACTCTTTTATTTTTATTTTAATTCTGGTTAAGGGCAGGTGGATCAATAGGTACCTTGATGGAAAAGTCTTCAAGTTCTATGCCAGCCAAACTCACATACCAATATTGTTTTTAATTAGTTCTTCAAGATCCTGCATTAAAAAGAGTCCTTATTGGTTTAATAATTACTACATTGTGGGCACCTGGGTGGCTCCCTTGGTTAGATCTGACTCTTGATCTTAGTTCAGGTCTTGATGTCATGTCATGAGTTCAAGCCCCACACTGAACTCCAAAAACTAATAATAATAACAATTACTACATTAAAAGGACATTTGGCTATATCTACATTAAAAAAAAAAAATAGGAGGCCTATCAATAATCTGTTAAAATCAAAAGATTGAGGGGCCCCTGGCTGGCTCAGTTGGGTGGAATGAGCTACTCTTGGTCCCAAGGGCGTGACAGTTCCAGCCTCACACTGGGTGCAGAGATTACTTAAAAATAAATCAGGGGTGCGTGGGTGGCTCAGTCATTAAGTGTCTGCTTCAGCTCAGGTCATAATCCCACTGTTCTGGGATAGAACCCTGCATCGTGCTTCCCACTCTGCAGGAAGCCTGCTTCTCCCTCTCCACCCCCCCCCCCCCACCGCACCCCCCAGCTTGTGCTCCCTCTCTCCCTGTGTATGTCTCTCTCTGTCAAATAAACAAATAAAGTTTTTAAAAATAAATAACTAAATAAATAAAATCTTGGGGTGCCTGGGTGGCTCAGTGGGTTAAGCCTCTGCCTTCAGCTCAAGTCATGATCTCAGGGTCCTGGGATTCAAGGCCCGCATCAGGCTCTCTGCTCAGCAGGGAACCTTCTTCCCCCTCCCTCTCTGCCTCTCTGCCTACTTGTGATCTCTGTCTGTCAAATAAATAAATAAAATCTTTAAAATAAATAAATAAAATCTTAAAAATGATTCAAAAGTTTGAAATAGCAAATCGTTGGAAATATTCGAAATATCTATAACAGGGGACTGGCTAAGTAAATTACAATCTAAAAATACAATGAAGTATTATGCAGCCATTTAAAGTAATTAAATAGATTTATGGATGTGGATGTAGAATTATCCCCGAGATATACTGCTAAGGGAAAAAAATGAAGGAGTAGAGCAAAGTGCCCATTATGTTCTCATTTGCACCCACACACACAATCTCTGGAAAGAGACAAGAAGCAAATTACAACGTTGCCTCTAGGAAGAGGCCTAAGAATGAGGAGAATTCCTTTTTATCCACTTTACTATGTACATGCACTATTTTTCCATTAAAACTTATTTAACGAAAAAAAAAACTTATTTAATGAAGTAGAGAAAATTTTAGAAAAGGACAATGAGAGCTATCAATAAATCATCTATGCAAAATGACTGTCCAACTAATTAAATCCTCTTCCTCGGTCCAACTAGCTATACCCTACTGAGGAGATGTCTCCATTACATGGTGAAGTTTACCTTTGGGATATCTGGATATCTAAATAGGGCTGGTATTCGCTGGTATGAGTCAGCCTTGTAGACGTGGTTCACAATTAGCCTGAACACCTTCACCAATAAAAGTGTTTTTAGAAAAGGGGGGAGGGTGGTCAAGGAACTTTTCTTCATAGAGATCATTCATATATAACATCAGGGAACTCATTCGTGGGGAAGGGGGAACTTGACACAGGCCCTGAAGGATGAGTATGTTTCAACAGGCAAAAACATCAGGGAAGAAGGAAGTAAAAAAAGGTGCGTTGCCAAAAGGAGAACATAATCCAGAGCCAGTGCCCTCAATAGGGCAGATCATAAACACATCAGAGGATTGTGGGAAGTGAGCAATGTGTGTGTGTGTGTGTGTGTGTGTGTGTGCAAAGCATATCATTAAGAACAAACTGTATGTGTACATGTGTAAAACATAAAATATATCACTGATGTTCACAGCACTCAGACGGAATAATGGCCCCCTTAAGATATCCATGTCTTAATCCCTGAGATCTATGAATGTTGGCTTACATAGCAAAAAGGACTCTGCAGCTGTGATTAGATTAAGGGTCTTAAAATGGGGCTATGATACTGGATAACCCAGGTGGCCCAATGTAATCACAAGAGTCCTTATAAGAGGGAGGGAGAGAGATCAGAATCAGAGGAGATAGGATGCTGGAAGCAGTGGTCAGAGTGATGCTATTGCAGAAGGAAGATGTGAGTTAAGGAATGCTGACAATTTCTAGAAGCTTAAAAAGGCTAAGAACAGGTTCCCCCTAGACCCCCACAGAAGGTACACAGTCCTGCCAACATTTTAGCCTGTAAGGCACACTTCTGGACTTCTGCCTTGAACTGTAAGATAAATTTGTGTAGTCTTAGTCCACCAACTCTATGGCAATTTGTTATAACAGCAATAGGAAACTAATACAAATCCATAACTGTATTATCAGTATTTATCCTTATTTTACAGATGAGGAAACTGACCTCATCAATGTTAAAGAACTTGCCCAAATCTCAAAGCCAGTGCCTAGAGATACCAGGACTCAAACCCAGGTGTGAGCGGTCAGTGGAATGCTGCCCCTGGAAAAGTAGCTTGAGATACATCAGGGACAATGATCAGATGGGAGAGTGTCACCCAGCACAGCAGGCAGTGACAAGGCATGAGGTCTGGAACAAATGAAGGAATGAACAGAGCTGGTATGCTATTCTCAATGTGATCAAACCTGTCACAGGCCACTGCATTCATCTACATTATTTGAACAGAAACAGTTAAGTGTCCTCTCTGACAAAGTGATATGTCTTTGCTGTGTACGAAATTCATTTTCAGCAAACACTGTCTCTACTTCTGCTACTGAGTAATATAAAACATGCTTTCTAGATTTTTAACTTGAAAATTCTCTTTCTTTTTACTTTAGTGATTACTCTGTAATTGGCTGAATCTCTCTACACTAACCAATGAATTGCCCCACACATCTTTTCAATACCGAACCGTACTTTGGACAGTTCCATAAACAAGGCTGTAGACAGAATTTAGTTAAGATGGAAGTTATTCTGTCCTCTCCTTATATGTACAGAGTTGCACTATGGGGAACTATCCCCTTTGCCAGGAAGATAGTTATTGTGCAAAGAATGAAGCTTCCCTAATCTAAATACTCACCACTACTACCACCACCACCATCACCATCATCCTCATCAATACCCACCATCAAAACCACAACCACCATCATCACCATTATCATCCCCATCATCACCACCACCACCACCATCATCATCCGCATCATCACCAGCACCACCACCACACCACCATCACCACCACCATCCCCCATCACCACCACCATGAAAACGATCATCATCACCATTATCATCCCCATGTAACCACCATCACCACCACCATCATCACCGTTATCATCACCATCATCACCACCATCAACATCAACATCACCATCATCATTATCATCATCACCATGACCACTACCACGATCAACATCTATACTGCTTACTAAAGCCTTATGAGAAGCCTATTTTGAAAACTATATACCAATAATTTTCTAATTCTACCAAGAACCCTGCATGATAACATTATACTTACTTTACACCTGAGAAAATGTAAGTTCAAAGAGGTTAAAGATTTTACTGAGATAATAAACTGATGTTCTAACTGTAGCTTATTGTGAGAATCATGCTTTTTCATTCTTAAACCATACCACTTCTTCAGGTATAGTTAATTTCATAATTCAGCAAAAGTAATGAAAGTGAATAGGGTAGGGGGTTGCTATATTTTGCCCCCAAAAAGAATGCCCAAAATCTCGCCCACACTATGTCAACAGCAATCTGGACTTTGATGGGTAAAATCACTACAATTTTCTTAACCAGAGAACCCTCTGATTAGTAACTTTGGTTTCTTCCTAAGTTTCTGACAGTGTTTGCCCATTTCAATCCCAAAGACTGAGAGAAGGTTCTTTTGCCTCTGACTTCCAGGTACACATACTCTCCATTAAAGGAGGGTGGAAGAATTTTTGGCTTGAACTTTCTGTTCAAGTTCCTAATCCACTCCTCACAGTTTTTAAAATGAGGCCCCCTCCTTCTTGCCTTTCTATCTTAAAATGCTACATAATAGTTTTTATTCTTTTCAAAAATACAAAAACTCAGTAGACTCAAGATTGACCCTTATATTTCCCCAGCTGCTAACTCCTCTTTCTAAACTGCCACACATCTTATTATTCATCTCCTGATTAATAGAGCGGACTTAATCTTTAGGCACAATTGACAAGTTCTCCCATTTCCTAAAACATGATCCCATTAACACTGTCCCAGCTGAAAGAAAAGTTCATTCATCCGTAGGCATTAGTGACTTGGTGCAAAGCTTTATTCAACATTCAATCCCGCACAACAGACACCACCAACCAATATGTTGTGAGGTGCTAATTATGACCCTCACCCTTTCTGGATGAAAATAAGAATAAAACTGCCTAGCGGCCACACACAAAAACAAAAGATCATTCCCTGAGATTACACTGCACACAAAATGGAGGCCAGACACCTGGGGATGTTGTCCTCTGGGCTTTTCTCATGACTTGGCCACAGAAGTTACGACATACATAGCACAGAGATGATGGAAAAGAAAGCATGGGCTGCTTCCTCTACCTCTACTGGCCTGGCTAGTCTCAAGTGATGAGAACGGTGCCCTGAATGCTCTGATCCTTGCAGAGGCCACCAGCCCCATGCACAGGCAACTTGGCCTCTTCCCGTTAGGCCAGAGAAACATTCGGGCACAGCAGTACCCCTGTCTCTTTCCCCACGCCAGGCAGAAGGCATCCATTCGAAATTCGCTGGCTCTCCTTTCTTGACCCTGTACTTGGTGAGGGTCAGGTTGCTTTGAGATTTATAGGATTCCCTTTGAGATTTTACAGGATTTACAGGACAGGTGATTTGAGGGGTTCCAAAAGGCTTGCTTGCCCAGAGGCATCCCCCACATTGGCCCATTGAGAAGCTTGAGCCACTACTCTGGATTAAGGACCTACCCAGGGCCATCTCTCCCCAAAGCCCACGTGTTTCCTGGGAGCCACATGAGGACCTGTTTGACTATAAGCCTTAACGACAGTGGCAACGATCTGTAGTTGAACCATTACTTAGCTCTGGGTCCCGGAAAACAGACGCCCCTCTCATAGAAACCTGAATGACAAGCTGGTGCCAACCACTGTACGTGGCACAGTCCCCTTGTACAGGTTCCTGCAGGTGGTGAGGCACGGTGGCAAGGTCCGCTGACCCTGCAGCTGCCTTGGGGTGCAGGTGACAGGTCTGTAAGCTGGCAGGGAGGAGAGTACACTCTGAGATGGCAGGTCCTGAGGAGAGGGAGGTGGATGGAACACATGTCCTCCCTAGGAAGCTCCCACACCATGGAGGGGGAGGCAGACTGTAAACATATATGTGCCAGGTAGAAACAAAGATAAAGCAGAAAAAGAGTGTGCATTCCATGGACCGGATGGCCAGGGCAAGGCTCTGTGCTGAGAACAGGACAGCACAAGGAAGGGATCGCGGGCCCATCTAGATGACTTCCAGGATGGGGAACCACACATGAGGGGCCCCATCTGGTGGAGGAAGAGCAGGCGGCCAGGCTGAGCGCAGCTGAGTGACGGAGGGAGTGGGCGAGATCACAAGATCCAGGAACAGCAGTCACGCCCATGGGCTACAAGGGTTTGCTGGGGTTTGGAGTATTTTTTCTGAAAGATGTCCAACCATCAGTGGTGGGACACATTTTTGTTCCCAGGGAGAGCTCTAGAAAAACGCCAAGACTCGGGCCGAGCACTGGCTTACCAATGCCATCCTTTTAACTAAAGGAACTCCTATTCTCATGTCCCCTGGAAAGGAGAGATGATACCGACTTAGTGAAAGTTCCTTGAGAAGCCTGAGAAGGCCCTCCGGTCAGACCTGAGTGATCTCAGGAAAGCTGCTTAAACCCATTCTCTTTTTTCCTCCATTCTGCCACCTGCGAGATGGAGATGGTGCACCGCCTTCTGCTGCTGGTGAGAGCGGCCCAGGAGCATGGGGCGGACTCTCCCACCCACGGCGAGCAGGGGCTCGGACCCCAGAGCCTTCGCCTCCCACACTCATCTGCGAGCGTCTTCCGCTCTGCGCTGACTGCATGGAGAATAATAATTCTATTCTACATCTAATCACGAATCTGCTAGACGCCTAGCAACTGGTCTGCACCCTCCGCAGGCCCTTCCTGGAACGGGAGCTTCATCCTCATAATGGCAAAAGTCATTTCGCCAACCTCTCAGCAAAAGGAGGCTGTGGAAATTTATCGAACCCCCCGCCACACACACACACCCCAATATAACACTAAAATGATTTAACTTCTTTTTTTCATATGCCACACACTCTAATGCTTCTGAGAAGTACTCTTAAAAATAGACAATGGAGACACAGATTGTTTTCCCCATTAAATCAGATCTCTACCTCACCAGCAGCAGCAGCAGCAGCAGCAGCAAAATGAACCCCGTTCTCACTGCTGCCTGCCTTCTTCAGTAAGGGGGAAAAAAAATTACTCTGTCTCAACCCTCGCAAACGGCAAGAACTGAAGAGATCATCTGCTCCAGTCCTGGCACCTTTCCTGAGGGTGAGTATCACGGACAGTTACAATGGCCTTATTTCTTTATTTGGTTTTTAGACAAAAGTACCAGCCCAGGTCTCCCTACCGAGGGTACACAGACACCACCTGGCCACCCTCTTTCTCTCTCCCAGTGAGCTTCACAGTACGAGAACAGAAGAGATCAAAGTGGAAATTTTTAAATGGAAGAGATGAGAACACATGTCCCATCCTTGTTCCTTGGCAGAGCATTTGCTATAGCACTCAGGCAAACGATATTTAGTAAATGAGTTTGGATGCCTTCGCCATGCTGTAATGACATACCTAGGAAACCTAGGTTCTCTAAAGACATTGCTGAAATTTCCAAGTAAAAGCTACGATTAAAAATGCTGGGAACAGGGGCGCCTGGGTGGCTCAGTGGGTTAAGCCACTGCCTTCGGCTCAGGTCATGATCTCAGGGTCCTGGGATCGAGTCCCGCATCGGGCTCTCTGCTCAGCAGGGAGCCTGCTTCCCTCTCTCTCTCTCTCTCTGCCTGCCTCTCCATCTACTTGTGATTTCTCTCTGTCAAATAAATAAATAAAATCTTTAAAAAAAAATAAAAAAAAAAAATGCTGGGAACATTTTAGGAGGCAAGAATCAAAAGGTACACCTAAGTTAATGCGACAAGTTAAAGACGCAAATGTCCTAAGGACACCAAGCCCAAAAATTATGTTGGAAAAGAGGAAAGAGTCAAGACTTTCAAATGAGAGATTGGGGCATAGTAAAAGGTACTGTAAGCAAAGTATAACAAGTAACAGGTTGGGGTGGGAGTAGAAGAGTAACTGCAACCCAGAGGACACAGAGTTAATATCCCAGTGACAACAAGGGCTTGCTTCCCACTGAGGCTGACACACACACACACATGCTCATGTGCACACACACACATACACACACACGCCCCTACAGGGGGTGCTGCTCACAGAAATCATGCCCAGCAGGGATGCTCCGGTCCCTCAATTCAATGTGGGCGAAGATACAATCACACAGTTCACAGGACGTCCAGTGAGCATATGATGCCCAGCCTTACTAGCAGTCCAGGAAATGCTAAATAAAACCTCAACAGGACACCTTCCTTCCCATCGGGTTGGGGAAAAAATGGTCAATTTATGTGGGAAAGTTGCTGCCTGAAATTGCCATAACTTTTTGGAAACTAATCTGGCTATACCTATTTGCCAGCATCTGAGGAAATCTAATCTATAGAAATAAACACATGATGTATAATACATACACATACATAATACGATGTATGTGTAAAAATGCTTTTAGCAGCACTGTAAGAAATGGAAAACACTGTGAATGGCCAGTAACAGTGGAAGAATGTATCCACGCCATGGAATATTAGGTCTAACGAGAAGAGTTAGAGGTACATGTATTTACCTAAAGGGATGTAACACCCCAATTACTCTAGAGGGATGGAACTATCCCCAATGAGAAAAGTAAGCTATCCTAGAATCATTCAATGGAATACTCTAGCAGTTAAATTAAATGATGAGACCCACATGAATCGACAGGGATAAATTTCCAAAACATAGTAACAGGTAATCAAAAGCAAGTTACTAAGAGATACCTACAGGATTGATTCCACTTAGGTCCCTCTATAAAATACACATGATATATACTGATGATCCTCAGGCACTAAACTTCTAGCACACAGGGTATAGACGTATGTCTTAAAAGTCTGAAGCCACATAATGAGAAAGCACCAGCACCTTCAGGTCCAGGTTGACTCTGGGCGGGAAGAGAATGGGGTGTGTATCCGTAATTGGATCCTATAACTGTAACGTTTTTGTGGGGAAAATCTGAAGCAAATACAGCAAATGGTTAATCGATATTTGTTCAGTCTGGGTGGTGGTAACATAGTATCTGTTCATTTGTTGTTCTGTACTTCTCAGTAAATGTGACAATTTTATGATTTAAAAAAAAAAAATTTAACTCAAGGAAAACAACACAGTTTGGGTAAGTGAGATCACATGTGTCCTGGGGCTGTTCTAAGGATTAAATGGAAAGATTATATACTCATTCCTTAGTGTGATCAGGAAATATTAATTATTTTGATGAGGCAAGAGAACCTAAAACAAAAGTAATCACAAAACATTATAAGAACTCAGAGAAAAGATCAAAACTTGCCTGGACAAAACCAAACACTGAACCTTTGCAAAGCAGGGACGTGTGAGTAACCTTACAGGAGTAGGAACTTTCTAGAGTAAACTTCAACCTAGGAAAGAGAGGGGGACCTGTCCAGATTCAGATCACATGATGGACACTGTTAGCATGCAACCACAGAAACCAGGTGGCCCTTCAAATGGCTTCTGGATGTTGGGCCAACAGTGTCAACTTGAACTACTTAACTCCTGGCCTCATTATTTCTTTGAAATGACTTCATCAAGGACTTCTTGGCCATTCTTATGAGGACACATCACTTACTAGGGCACAGTTAACCATGACCAATGATGGAAAAAGAGAATAATGAATCTGCTTTCACATGGTTAGAGAACAAAAACCAAAACCCAGGAAACACTGAACAGAGAGAAACAAATCACTGTAGAATCAAGAGCTAAATCTGGCAAGAAGTTGGAGAATGGAGAACATGGCGAGGGCTGGTATCACCACAAAGACCCAGAAGTGATGAGGCCTGACCTGGGGCAACCCGAACAGGAAGAGTACCCATGGGAAAAATGAGTGGAAGCTGAAACTGAGACTGTCCCTCATTTCACACAACACAGTGTGTCTGAATGTCTTTCCCATTAACAGAGTCCTGGCACTACTGGTGCAGCACTCTGCCCAGCAGCCAGCTGTTCCCTGAACCCATTTCCCTCTTATTACAGACACAGAACTAGGTATCAGCCTTTCAGGAATGTGCAGTCATGGGACTGATCTCTGGCCAACGGAGAATGAGTGCGTGATACGGGCCCTTCCAGGCTATCCCAGAAACATCTCTCACATAAAACTCTCCATTTTTGTTCACCACATGTCCACTCAATGGAAGGACTCAGGTCCTAGAGAAGACTGAGAGACCCAGTCCCCAGGAGGGAAGCAACTTTATTTTTTTCCAATGAGAGAAAAATGAAGACCTATCATGGGAAGCCACTATATTTAGAGGTTTATTTGTTACAACAGCTAAACTTACTCTCATATGCCAGACTGCAAAATTATATTTCTGAACTGCCCGTTCAGCTAGAGGCGGCCAATAAGATTGAAACGCAGGTCACCCTATGAGGCTTTCATAGAAACTCTTTCAAAGCAGAACTGATTTGTCCCTTGCTCTTTCTTTTCTTCTAGAATAAGGATGTGATGGCTGACTCTCCGGTGGTCAGCCCGTGACTGTGAGGATAAAAGTTCCTTGCTTGTGGTTATGGAATGGAAAAACAGAAAGAACCTAGACTCCTCATGTCTTTGTAGAACCACCATATCAGCCCTGGATTCTCTAGTTCTTAAATTCTTTTACCTAAAATAACAAACACATGACCTGTTTGTGCCATGTTAATACAAACTCCATTACTCTTAGCCAAATTTACTTCCTTCATAGCAAGATGGCCATAAGAACCACCCAGTTGGGAGTGGAGGTTTTATGTCACACTGAAGAGTTAGTGGCAGGAAAGGTGGATCACAGAGATGATTCAGAGCCATTAAAATAATGACAACGTTGGGGCGTGTGGGTGGCTCAGTTGATTGAGCGTCTGCCCTAGGCTCAAGTTGATTCTGGGGTCCTGGGATCTAGTCCCACATTGGGCTTGCCACTTGGTGGGGAGCCTGCTTCTTCCTCTGCCTCTCCCCCTGCTCATGCTTTCTCTCTCACTCTCTCTTTCAAAAATAAATAAATAATTTTTTTTAAAAAAATGATGACAAAGTAGATTAAGGAAGCATGGAAAACAATATCTAGAAAACAGAGCCCAAAAAAGAGCATGGTGGTCATACACTAAACACAATTGGAAGTTTATGGCATGAAAATCAGGCTTTAAAAAGATAAACTCATGACTACTCAGTCTATGAGGATGTAGTGCATGCATGCCATTATGGAATGATGGCCAGGAGATGGCATGTGGAGTGTCACCTGAGACACTTCCTTCCATTCAGATGATCTCACAACCAGACGAGCTATGCAAGAGGGAGATGGTTCAGAACAGTGATGCATTCAGAAAGACCAGTCATGAAAATAAAATGAGAAGAATTAAACATAACGCTTTGGACCAAGTGATCAATCTGTGGCCGTACAATGAATGAATGAACAGACACAACATGTATTTTTTTAAAAGCCTATAAATACAAAGAAGAGAAAGGGCAAGGTCTCCAATCAAATTAAGAAAAGGAAACCCAATTATGCCTAGAAAACATAAAGATTTTTTTTTCCATCCTAGGAGTGATTTAATTGCTCAATAACCTTCCCAGGGAGAGCATGGTCAATTACAAGTGGTCAGCTAGTCTGGCCAAAGCTCTCCACTGGGTGGTGTTTGGAATAGCCTTTATTGGGAAGAGCTGGATTAGGTCCCTGTTGGAACTGAACTGAGTTCTCAGATTCCTAGATCATAAATCTTTGTAACCAGAGACAGAAAATCTCCATTGTCTTGATTATCAATCCCCTGGCCTCTGTAACAGTACCCAAATTCATCATTTAACAGTTATTTGCTGCATCAACCACCCATGAGAAAAACAGCAAAAGTCATTTCTCAGTTTGTGATGGACTCAGACAGAACATTACAAGGATATTATTGCTAGGAAACAGAGAAAGGGAATGCAATGTCAGGTGACAGCAATTTTGAGTCTCATTTATAATTACTCTGCATTCTCTAATTTATCACTTCAGCCTAGAAGATGAATCTTGAACAAGTGCCCCCCACCATGCTATTCTGTGCAAGACATGTTTTGTTTTGTTTTTTCAATTCTGACAATTCCCTGTAGCTCCCCCCTTCCTTCCACCACCTCACTCCATGGCAGGGCACAATGATAGACACTGTAGTCATTATGTTTATCATTAGTAACTTGGTTCCAAATAATTGGACTTTGCCCGCAGACAATATGTTTAAGCAAATGTGATGCATACAGATGAGGAAGGGCCAGGGCACGAGGAACCTTCTGATGTGGGTAATTTCCATGTGTCCCAGGCAACCATTATCTCATTTCAGCACAAGACAGAAAGGAGAATGAATGCACATGCACCCTGGGCAAGTTTCTGGATAAAGCCTTGCTTTGTGCGTGACAGGGTCCCTAATGTATACTACATACTTTTGAAAAACAAAACCAAAACAAGTACCAGTGGGTCATCATCAGATTGTGATGACCTCACTACCAATGTCCAAAGCAAGAATGCTGATGTTGATGTAAACTTCATGTAACTCCCACCCATTTTATTTGAAACAGGGGAAGCCTCACATTTAGCGTCCTTAAAAGCCTGTGCTCCAGTTGTCTTATCCTGGTCTTACCTGGTCACATTGACCTCCAGACTAACAATGGAAGAGAAGGAAGGAAGCTTGGAAAGGCAACCCAGAAAGATAGAAGGGGTCCATAAAAGTAATACACAGAAATAGTCCTTGGGAGAACGCACATGACAACTATTGCCTACCCCGTACAAAGTAGGGAGATCATTCCCTTCCTTGGAGTTGTGATCAGCATTATGTGCTTATGCATATTAAGGTACATTACCCAGCTTGACAAATAATGACCAGTTGGCTAGATATCTTTTTCTTAAGTGTATAAGAGAAACTTCATGTTCAAGTCATTCTCATTTCCCAAGCCCTACATCCATGAAGCCCATGACAATAGAACTTCCTACATCTCAGTGTAACAGAGAGGAAAAAATATCTTTTCTTGTCCATATTTAATCATACTCATCCTGAAAGGCTCATGAGTACTCAGCCCTAGAGGAATATCTACAAAATATATATTGGGTTAAGGGTTTTCTTCGTGTCTTTGTACAGCACTCAAATTTTAAAATTGAATTTGCTAAAAAGATGTCCTTTTTTGCTCAGCAACAATGAGCAAAATTTATAAGTGACCTCTGTCCACCACATTAAGGAATATCTAGCTCTGTGTGGTGGTTCATCTCTAACAAACCTGGAAAACAGAACAGCAGATCCATTAAAATAAATACTCATGAACACTGGCCCTCTAGAACATTTTATATCACCTAAGCCAAACAAACTATGGCAAACATAAATTATGCAATCAGGAAACAAAGGCACATAGCTAAGGTGATCCTTTGTCTCAGTTTGCCCAGGACAGTCCCGTATAATTACTACTAGTACCCGGCCCCTCCCCCTGCCCCCTATACCTTCACTCAGAAAAAGTATTCCAACAGGGACAAAACATTACACAGTAATTACATGTATGATTAGTATATGGTGAACATTCATAGGTAGGAAGTCTTCAGTAAAGAAGTGTGAATGACCCTTGACCCAAGTGTGTCACCATGCCTGGGCAAGTTACCTATGATCTCTGAGCATCCAATTCCTCATACAAAAGATATGGGGATTATAACAGCTATTTTAAAGGCTTATTTTAAACATGAGAGACGGGTCCTGCAAAGTGCTTGGGACATCTGTGTTCTACAAATGCAGCTACAAAGATGGTAATGAAGATGAGGATTTCATAGCTTTCACTCTCTAGAACTGTTTCCTATCTATAACAACTAACAGTCATATATCACTTTGCCTTTTAGAGGATGCTTTCCAATACTTCATGGTATGTGATTTCTAATATTGGGAAGTAAATTTAGACCTTGTGAGTCTCTTTCATATCTAACCAACTATGATTCTATTATTCCAAAATACACTGACTAGAAATGTACTATACCATCCATAGGGGCAGCA
Organism: Mustela nigripes; assembly: GCF_022355385.1. Taxonomy (NCBI): domain Eukaryota; kingdom Metazoa; phylum Chordata; class Mammalia; order Carnivora; family Mustelidae; genus Mustela; species Mustela nigripes. The sequence continues at coordinate 136,745,119 of NC_081562.1, forward strand.
ATAGTCATTGAAAAGACCTCTTATCTGTACTACAGAATCCTACTGCCACCTTTCCCTCAAGTCACCTGAATTTTCTCAAATTTCCTATATGCAGAACGAATATACTTGCTACTTGGGAATGATACACTATACTGGACTAACAGAAACACTTCATGCTGAAGATGATTTGTATGTTTATATCTATAGCAGTTTTCTAGCTGGCATGGGCTGGTATGTGATAAGTACATATTGGATACTACTATCACTGTCATAATTATATAATTTCCATTATATGTATGGACTTTTGAACCAGACAACCTAAGTAGCTCCTCTGCTGACTAGTTACATGACCTTGGACAAGTTTCTTAATTTCTCTTATAACTATAAAATGGGAATAATACTATCTATCTAATAGGGTTGCTTGAATGATTTAATGAGTTAATATATGTATAGTGCTTATGGTGCCTAGAACATAATGTGTTCAATAACTTGTTTTATTGTCACTATTAAAAGCATTATTAAAATCTCCAAAAGGTAAAAGAAAAAGAAACAAGGGCTAAACAGTATGTTAAATGGTATACCAAATAACGTGCTACTGTTTATTTTTAAAAAGGAGGATGTAACACTTGCAGGACTGGAGTAAGCCAATGAAAGCCCATGTCTCCCACTGATTACAAGTGAAGTGTCTGTACAGAATACAAAAACCAACTTCCTGACACTCTGAGAAGAAAACAGTACCAGGCAGATTGAGAGGGAAGTAGAAACATGAAGAAATATACATTGGGGGGCGCCTAGGTGGCTCAGTGGGTTAAGCCGCTGCCTTCAGCTCAGGTCATGATCTCAGGGTCCTGGGATCGAGTCCCGCATCAGGCTCTCTGCTCAGCAGGGAGCCTGCTTCCTCCTCTCTCTCTCTGCCTGCCTCTCTGCCTACTTGTAATCTCTCTCTGTCAAATAAATAAATAAAG
>NC_081562.1:136746162-136769804 GCF_022355385.1 Mustela nigripes
GAGCCTGCTTCCTCCTCTCTCTCTCTGCCTGCCTCTCTGCCTACTTGTAATCTCTCTCTGTCAAATAAATAAATAAATCTTAAAAAAAAAAAAAAAAGAAATAAACATTGGTAAATTTCCTGAATTAAATTTTCCTCTTTTAATTCTTGGCTTTGATCCAAAGATGGGTCAAATCAAGGAGCTGTGTAGTGGGAGGACATGAAAAGAACACCAAGAAAAATCTCCCCTTTCTACCCAGAGAACTAGGAAAAACAGCTCCTGAAAACCAAAGAATGTGATAGGATATCGCTGGTATTTTTTCTTTTCTCTCTGCCTTGATGTAAGGTCAGCCCTGAGTAACATAAACAACTAAGACCCCAAGAAATAACCCATCTCTCTGGCCAAAGGGACTGGAAAAGGAGAATCCTGTGGTCTAAAGAGTAGAAAGAGATGCTGGTTAGTTTTGTTCTCTTTGTCCTCTCACAGCTTTCCCTCTGGACATCTTCAGTCCATAGAGCTGCATGAGAGTTTGTGGTGTGAGGATAAAACTCTGAGGCATATCCACTTTTATGACAAAAAGAACTGGGAAAAGGGACCCCGAAGGAGAATGTGAAGAAAATCCCAGAGAGGGGAGAGTTGGAAAAAGAAATCTTGAAAAAACTGTATGAATCAAAACAAGTTCCAGACTATTCATGAAGTATGCATGTGTGAAACAAACCCAAAGAAGCAATGGCTTTGAGAAGTAAATTATGACAAAAAGAACCACACAAATCCCAAACTAATCCAGAACAACACATACAAACAACATAACAAAGGCTTTGAAAACTGAATGGACATCGTTACCATGAAAAGTGAGACAGACTTGTCATCTGAACCTAATCTCATTGGTGCCCTCTCTGTCTCAGAGAAGAAGAATGAAGAGGAAAGGAGGAGGAGGAGGAGGAGAAGAAGAGGAAGGAGGAGGAGGAGAAGGAGAAAAAGGAGGAGGAGGAGGGGGAGGAAAAGGAGAAGAGGAGGAGGAGGAGGACGAAGAAGAAAAGGAGAAGGAATAGAAGAAAAACAAACAACAATAAAATCATTGTTCTTCATCAGATTTTAATTAGGACCGAGAATCTCACAACATAGTATTCAAAATATCCAGGATACAATCTAAAATTATTCATCATGCCAAAAAAGGGAAAAATACAATCAAGAGATTCTAACCCCAAGATGGTCCAGATACTGGAATTAGCAGACAAAAACTTTAAAAATCACTTTTTATATTTATGCTCTAGGAGTAAGTGTGAATACTGCTGAAATTAATGGAAAGACATAAGTTTTCAGGGGAAAATTAAAAATATTGAAAAGTACAGAATAGAAATTTTAGACTTGAAAAATACTGTAATCGAATTATTTTGAAAATTCATTAGATGCATTAAATAACAGGTGCAGGAAAGGGTCAACAAATTTGAAAACAGAACAATAAAAATTATTGAATCTCAAGGATAGAGAAAAACAAATTGAGAAAAAAGTGATCGGAGCCTTAAGAATTGGTAGAGCAATATCAAAAGATCTAATATTCATGTCATTACCATCCCAAAATAAGAAAAGAAAGTGATTGGTACAGGAAAAATGCAAAAGATGCATTAAATACAGTAAAAGACATACATTTACAGATTGAGAAAGTATGTCCAACCCTCAACACAATAAATTCAAGGAAAAGAATACACATTCAATAATCAAATTGCTGAAAAACAAAAAAAAATTTTAAATCTTGAAAGCAGTCAAAATCAACACATCACATACAAGGAAAACAGCAATCTCATTAGAAATGACAGAAACTAGAAGACAATGGGAAAAAACCTTTTAAGATTTTAAAATTCTATATCCAATGAAAATCAATATCCAATAAAATACCATTTAGGGATAAAAGTAAAAAGAGACATTCTCAATATGGTTTTTAAAAAGAGAGAAAATCACCACCCAATGATGTGGCCTAAAACAAATGCTAAAGTAAGCTCTTCAAACTGAAGGAAAATAATATTAAGATAACTTAGAACTTTAAGAATAAATGGAAAACTAAAGAAATGGTAAACATATAGGTAAATATGAGATTATTTGTCTCTGCTTAAGTTCCTTATAATTAGGATGACTGTTGAAGGCAATAGACAATAGTATTATAAAAAGGACACAGTAAAGAAATTTGTTTGGTTGTAGAGCATTTAAGTTTTATTCAATCAGTAAAATACTATCTCAAAGCAGACTATGAAAAGGTAAGCATGTATACTGTAATCCCCAGAGCAAACACACACACACACTCTCTCTCTCTCACCTACACACACACACACACACACATACACACCAAATATGTATGACCAAAAGTCCAAATGAGAGATTTTAATGGACTCTTCAAAACATGCAATAATCCAAAAAAAAAGGAAGAAGTGGCAATGAGAGTTATCAAAAGAAAAAAAGACAAACAGAATGCAAGTAATAAAATGGTAGACCCAAGTCCAACTATATGAATAATTACATTAAATGTTAATGATCCAAACAAACCAACTAAAAGACAGAGATGATAAGATTGTATTAAAAAACAGGACCTAAGTATATGCTTTCTACAGGAAAGACCTAAAAATATACAGATATAGGGTCAAGTTAAAAGGATGGGAAAAGATATACTACGGAAACACCAACAAAAAGAAAGCTGTTTATTAATGTCAAACAAAATAAGCGTCCAAACAAGGACAATAAGGAACAAAGAGGATTGTTACATAAAGATAAAAGAAAAAACTCATAAAGAAGAAAAAAAAACAAAATTTAATGTGTATGTATCTAAAAACAGAGCTTAAAAATATATGAAGCAAAATTTTAAAACTGAAAGGAAAATAACAGAACAAGTTCAATGTATACTAGGATAGGTACATCAACAATCTACCCTAAGTAATCATCAAAACAAGTACACAGAAAATCAGCAAGGATATAAAAGTTCAGAATAATACTATCAAATATTTTGGCCTAATTGTCATTTATAGAACACTGTGCTCACCAAGAGAACACAATCTTTTCAAGTGCCCATGGAATATTCAGCAAATATACTACATTGTGGATCATGAAACAAACCCTAAAGTTTTTAGAGAATTAAAATCATACAAAGTATGTTATCTAATTTTTTTTTAAGATTTTATTTATTATTTGACTGACAGAGATCACAAGTAGACAGAGAGGCAGGCAGAGAGAGAGAGAGGAAAGCAGTCTCCCTGTTGAGCAGAGAGCCTGATGTGGGGCTCGATCCCAGGACCCTGGGATCATGACCTGAGCCGAAGGCAGAGGCCTTAGCCCACTGAGCCACACAGGCGCCCCTCTAATTTTAATGGAATTAATGGAATTCAATCAGAAATAAATATCAGATTATCTAGAAAATTCCCAAATACTTACAAAGTAAATAACATGCTCCTAAATAACCCAGGAGTCAACAAGAGACAAATTATAAAAGAACTGATAGACACAAAAATACATCTCAAAAATTTGTGACATACACCTTAGAGAGTAATATGCAGTATTAAACACTTATATTAGAAATAAGAAAGATTTCAGGATGCCTGGGTGGCTCAGTTGGTTAGGCATCCAACTCTTGGTTTCGGCTCTGGTCATGGTCTCAAGGTTGTTGGATGGGACCCATGTCTGGCTCCACCCTCAGTGGGGAGACTTCTTTCCCTCTTCCTCTGTCCCTCCCCCTGCTCACATGCTCTCTTTCTAAAATAAATAAATAAAGCTTTTAAATTTTTTTAAAAAAGAAATAAGATTTCAAGTCAATAATCTAAGATTTCACATCAAGAAACTAGAAAAATAAGAACAAATTAAACTCAAATGTGGCATAAGGAACATGTAAGGATAAGAGTAAGAACTGATGAAATTGAAAACAGAAAAACAAAAGAGAAACATCAAATGAACCAAAAGCTGGTTCTTTAAAAAGATCTATAAAATTGATAAACCTTTAGCCAGGTTGGCCAAGGGGAAAAAAGAGAGAATACAAATTACTAATATCGAGAGCAAATGAAGAGATAACACTACAGACCCTATAGACATTAAAAGTATAATAAAAGAATATTATAAACAACCCAGCCTGTGTATCTGACAACTCAGACTAGGTGTGAGCAAACTTTTGTAACTGGACAGTCAGTAAATATTTAAAGCTTATTGGCCATGGCCTCTGTTGTAATTACTGTACTCTGCTATTACAGGGCAAAGTAACAATGGATGTTAAGTAAATAAATAGACTATATTCTAACAGAACTTTATTTATAAGAATAAATGCATGGCCTATGGGTCTTATTTTACTGATGACTGGCTTAGATGGAATTGACAAATTCCTTTAAATAAAAACTATCACTCAAGAAGAAAGAGAGTACCTGACCATACCATATATATCTATAAGAAAATTGAATTCATAGTTAAAATCCTTTCAAAAAACAAAATTGAAAGTCCAGTTTCACTGATGATTTCTAAGAAGAAATAATACCAATTCTATGTAAACTTTTCCAGAAAAATCAAGAGAAGGAAACACTTTCCAACTCATTATATGAGTCAAGGATTTCTCTAGTATCAAAACCAGTTATATATACAGTGTTGGTGGGAATATAAAATGGTAACAGTAAATTTCATGAACACAACTCAACAAACTATTAGCAAATTGAATCTAGCAATATACACTAAGCATAATATACCATAACCAAGTATATACATTCCAAGAATACAGAGCTACTTCAACTTTTGAAAATTAATTTAATCCACATTTTAACAGACTAAAGCAGGAAAAACTACACGATCATCTCAATAGATACAGAAAAAGTATTTGGCAAAATTCAGTCTCCATTGATGATTAAAAACAGTAACAACAGTAACTTCAGCAAACTTAAAACAGAACTTCCTCAACCTGGTAAAGAGCATCTATAAAAACCCTACAGCTACTATCATACTTAAGGGTAGAAACCTGAACGTTTTTCCCCTAAGGCAAAAACCAAGTCAAGCATGTCAGATCTCACCACTCCTATCTTCCATTAAACATCATACTGAACACCCAAGTGAGTGCAATAAAGCAAGACAAAGAGGCACAGATTGAAAAGGAAGAACTATATCTGCCTCCATTTATAGATGACACGATTGTTCAGGTAAAAAAAATCGCAGAGAATCTCTTACAAAAAAGTATTTAGAACTACCAAATGAATTTAGCAAGATCACAGGATTCAACCTCAAAATGTAAAGAGCAACTATATTTCTACATATTAACAATGAAAATTGACTATAAAATAGTCAATTTAAATAATAATTAATATATTTTTAAATATATTTAAATAATACCTTATACAATAGTTGCCTAAAAAAATGAAACGCTTAGGTACAAAGACAACAAAATAATATACGATCTGTATACTGAAAAATACAAAAACACTGATGAATGAAATCAATAAAATGTACATAGATATAGAGGCAGATGATGTTCATGGATTGGAAGATGAATATTATTTAGATGTTAGTTTTTTTTCCAAATTGATCTACAGAGTCAATGCAATCCCAATCCAAATACCAGTAGGGTTTTTTGGTGGAAATTGGCAAAATAATTCTAAAATGTATATGGAAAGAATAAAGGAAATATAATAACTAAAAACATTCTGAACAATAAGCAAAAAAAAAAAAAAGGGAGGGGGGGAGGACTCACTACCTGATTTCAAGATTTAGTATAAAACTGCAATAATCATAACAGTGTGGTCCCAGCAAAAGGATTAACACATAAGAATACTTAAGTCTATCAATAGATCCACACAAATAGGGTCAACTTTCAATGAAGGTGCAAGGCAGGCAGAAAGAATAGTCTTTAGAACAAATATTATCAGGACAATGCTTAGGTAGAAAGGATGGCAACACACAACTTCTACTTTAAACAAAAGTTAATTCAAAACGGCTCATTTTTGTGGAGGTAAGACCACAAAACTATAAAACTGTACAAGAAAATCTTTATGATCTTGGTTTAGTGCAAGAGTCCTTAACTATGAGATTAGAAGCATGAACCCAGAAAACACTGGAATACTGCACTTCATCAAAATTAAAAACTTCTGCTCTTAAGCGGGTAAAAAGAAAACTCACATACTGAAAGAAAATACTAGAAAATAAAAATGGCAAAAAACTGTATCCAAAATATGTCAAGAACTCTTAAAAATCAATCATAAGAAAAATGATCCAATTTTTTAAAAAATGAGTAAAAGATTTACAAACATGACAGACAACAAATGAGCACATGAAAACACACTCAAAATCATTAGTTATTAGGGAACTGTAAACTACAGTGAGCTATCTCTCCATGACTATTAGTATGGCTAACTTTTTCTTAAACCTGACCATACCAAGAGACACCAAGAAGACAGAGCAATTAGAATCATTGTACACTGGAACTATGAAATGGTACAGACACTTTGGAAAACCAGCTTAGCAGTTTCTGATAAAGTTAAACATACAGCAATCCACTCTCCGCTACTTGCCCAAGATAAATGAAAACAGACAGACATACAAACTAACATGCAAAGGCTTGTAACAGCTATATTCATAATCACCTAAACTAGAAACAACCAGAAAGTCCTCCCACTGGTTGATGGCTCAGACTTCGGATATCATACAACAGCATGATACTCAGAAATAAAAAGTCACAAATTACTGATATGTGCAACAATGCCTATGATTCTCAAATGCATTGTGCTGAGAGAAAGAAGCTAGATTCGGAAGGTTACAGCCTGCAGGATACCATTTCTATTATATTCTGGCGAAGAAAACCTATAGAGGAAGAGAAGTCGGTTGCCAAGGATCAGGGCCTGAGGGGGACATCTGACTACAAGGGAGCAGTACAAGGGATTTAGGGGTTGGGGTATGGAAATGTTCTGTATCTTGATTGTGATGCTAATTACATGATTCTCTGCACCTGTCAAAACTCCTAGACCTGTAAAACCAGTGATTTTTACTGTATAAAATTTTAAAGTAGAAGCATTTTTTAAAAGGGTGTATAAATGTACATAGGATATATTTATCCTGATCCCGGGATAAATGCATGGCACTGGCCGTGCACCGGGCCCTGTGTTGGGCACCTCGTATGGGTGGGAAAAATAAATAATGAAGCTTCTTCCCTCGAGTTGCAAGCGTGCTTTGACTGAAGCCCAGCCTGGTTCGGTACTCTGTTCATGCCTTGCTAAGGAGTCAACTGAGCTATGTTATTATTAAAACGTAATTACACATAGTACAGACTCGGAAGGCAGGCAGACCTGTGACTTGAAATCCTGCCTGACCCACACACTGTCTATAGGACTTGAAGTAAGTCGCTTCAGTTTTCTTATCTGTAAAAAAGGAAACGACACCCCTACCTCACTGTGTCAGTGTGGGAATTAAATGAGATAGTGGGAGCCCACAGGGCATAAGGCAGACTAGAATCGAAGGGAAGTTTTTGTTGTTGTTGTTGTTAAGTTTTTGTTTATTGATGTAAAGACTCCAGGTGTGGTCCAAGGTGGGCCTAAATTATTACAAAATTTGTATAATCGTGAACAGTGTCCTGAAAATAAGCAACATCTGTGTGTGGGGGGCATACCCCGGTGCTAATAATCCATAATGTGTGGTAGCCCCGTCTTGCCTCCTAAAAAGAGCAGTCTGATCAAGTAACTGCAGTGTTAGCATTAGGGAAACCCTAATATTTCTGTCCTGCTCTCCAGCTGAGATCCATTTGGGGATCCATTCTGTCCTTAACCCAGTGTAACAAGCCAGGGAAACTGTGCTCTCTCTAGGACAGCACAGTGACAAATGCCTGCATGGGGAAGGTGTAATTTATAACACTATTAGAATGAAGCAGAGCCCAGCACTGCAGTCGGGTACACTAAGAGATGAACAAATGTGCGATTTAAACACAGAGACAAATGTGGAGATATGGCCCCATCCATCACTTGGGCTTTCATACTCTGAGAGTTCACTTTAAGGAGAGAACAAGGCATGATCTGTTCACCAAAAGTTTGTTTGTTACCCACTTTCTACGAAAAGGTCCTAGCCCTGCCTTCAAGAAGCTCACATTCTGGGCGCTGGGGTGGGGGTGGGGCCCTCAGATGATTAAGCGTTTGCCTTTGGCTCAATTCATGATCCCCAGGTCTAGGGATCAAGCCCCAGTTTGGGCTCTCTGCTCTGCAGTGAGTCTGCTTCTCCCTCTCTCTCTACTGTTCCCCCCTGCTTGTGCTCTCTTGCTTTCTCTATCGAATGAATAAATAAAATCTTTAAAAACAAAACAAAAAACCGCATCTTTCTAACAGGCCTTCCTTGCTGGGCCTGTTGTAGCTTATAATGACTTGATTAACTAGCGGGTGAGTGCCAAAAGCCAGAAGGCCCACATGTTTACAGTAATATTGCCTCCTTCTGCAGATTTATGTATGTCCCATCCCAAGAACTCCAAAGCCAAACATAAAGACTTCCCTGAAGGGGCGCCTGGATGGCTCAGTGAGTTAATGCCTCTGCCTTTGGCTCAGGTCATGATCTCAGGGTCCTGGGATCGAGCCCCGCATCGGGTTCTCTGCTCAGTGGGGAGCCTGTGTCCTCCTCTCTCTCTCTGCCTGCCTCTCTGCCTACTTGGATCTCTGTCAAATAAATAAATAAAATCTTTAAAAAAAAAAAAAAAAAAAAAACTTCCCTGAGGCTGCCCGAGTCCAATTATTCCACCCGCTGTCCTAATACCTCTTGTATACAAGAGAGCATTCAGAAAGGCCGGGAAAAAGACTTTGGAGAGGGGGGAAAAAAAGAAAAATTAAAGACCAGTCAAAGAGCCCACAAAAGCCCAAGGTAGGCAAGCTGTAGCCAGAAACACTAGATTGGAGAACAGATGACCATGAGTTCCCAACAGAATTTCCTGTTCTGGTCCAGGGCTAGACAGAGCAATAAATTCAAAGCTTTGCTCCTCCTGATGGGGTTAACACAATCCTGAGTGCATGCTCTGAGGTCAGTGCTGTTGACCCCTTTCTGGAGAAAAGAACCGAAGCAGTTAAACAAAGTGTGTTCACCCTGCACCTTCTATTACCAGTATTGTCAACATCAGCCCCACACGGTTTGCTTGTTTTTCCCTTGCGCTCTTTGAGCACGCTGACATCACCTGAACCACGACAATTCTTCCCTCGGAAAAAAGCAAAGGGCTCTATGAGCTTTAGTGAGCTTTCATAAACGCAACCTTTCTCCCAGGTTTAACAAAACACAGGGATGGTCTGTTCATGGCATCACACCCACTTTCAGAATCAAAGACAAAGGGGCAATGGGAAATGAGAAAAACAAAACCACAGTGGCAACCAAAGAATCTAAATCCAGGAAGCCAAAAAGGAAGCTGTACCTATCAAAATAAAGGCATGCTCTATTTCATTACAGCTGCAGTAATGAGCCCCAGAGCTCCCTCTGGGCAGGTGCAAAAACAGTGGGCTTCTGGGAGAGCAGGTGGTCTGAAACCAGAGGCAGGTTAAGGCATTGCCTTCTTGAGCCTTGACTGATCCCAACTGAACCACAAAGTTTTCAGGCTCTATCCATCCCTGTGCCTCTTTTAGAAACGGTGTTATAAACATTTTGATGAGTGGACACATATTGATACTTATTTGCACTCAAGCCAAAGGCTAAGGATTTAGACAAGAGTTACAGTGTATTGGGCTTTTTATTATATTGAAATACGCCAGGAAATAATGATAGCTTCCTCCAGCCAGGGCTTCCTTGCATTTCTCAGTGTGCTTTCCCATACATGAATGATTTCATTAGCTCCTTTCCAAAACCCCAGTGAGGAACACAGGGTAGGAATCATTATCCCCATTTCACAGATGAGGACACTGAGAAACAACACATATCCCTGAGTGAACTCCTGCAGCTTTTGAATAGCACAGACTGGGGGGCACACACTCCTCGGTTGTAAATGTCACCCTTACTGCTCAGAGACGCTGCTGGCTTGGTGACAAATTATGGACAGTCCATTCTTAGGACTTCTGTGGTGGGATCAAATCTCTGTGCCCATCCTTCTATATGGTCCCAAGGGGCTGGATCCTGTTGAAATTCGAATCAGCCAAAAAGTCGCTTTTTAAAAATACGGATGTCAGGGTGCCTGGGTGACCAAGTTAATAGTCTGCCTTTGGCTCAGGTCATGATCCCAGGGCGCCGGGATCGAGGCCTGCATCAGCTCCCTGCTCGCTGGGAAGCCTGCTTCTCCCTCTCCCGCTGCCTGCTGCTCCCCCTGCTTGTGCTCTCGCTGTCCAATAAATAAATAAAATTAAAAATATTGATGTCTAGGCACCACCCAGAGATTCAGATCCAACTGGATTGGAATAGGATCTAGGGACGTGTATTTTTTGAAAAGTTTCCTCCAGGAGGTTCCAGCTGGCATCCACAGAGGAAAACCACTAGTCTTTAGCCCTACTAAGTAACAAATACCTGAGCTGCCTACAACATGGCAGCAAAGATCCATAAAACCCAAGGAAAGGAGATGTTCGATTCCAAAATCGAGACTCACTGCCAGCTACAGTCCTGAAGTTGGGAGACAGGGCAGACACCAGCGAAGAGACACCTGAGCCTATCTGTGACAAAGCTGATCACCGACAACACGCTAAAATCACGCACACTGGAAGTCCCGAAGAGATAAAGAGTGAAGGTCAAACCCTCCTGCTCCAGAAGTGAGCTCGTTTGCAAAGCCAAACTGCCAGATCCTTTCCCTCCTTCATACCCCATTTCTCATCGGAGTGCAGGGACCGCCTTCAAGAACGAGAAATCAGTGGTGTACACACTGCTGAATTAAGGCTCCTCGCCGCCCGTCACTGCCGCCGGTCTGCATATATTTGCATTCATTTTCACTGCCTTCCCTGCAGAAGGGAGGCGCAGAAATCCAGAAAATGCCACGCTTGTGCATTTGTATCCCCACCGCATCCTGCAGAAGGCACTCCTCTGATTCATTCAGGGCTGGCCAGAATGAAATTTCATGTCATCGGTGACTCTGGGCAGGGACTGAATTACTGCTTGGTCCCTGAGGCTGTGCAGGCAGCTGCCATAAGAACGGGGACCACACTCCTCTTGGCTAATGGTCTGATTCTGCTGCACTCCTGTGTGTGGCCACCTTAGTGACAGAACATTTGCAATTCTCAGACAGGCTTGTCAATGAAGGGGCACTTTGGGGTGGGGGAAGAAAGAAATGATTACGTGAGATCTTCAGACAGCTTTGGAAGAGGTTTCAAAAAGCCGACACCACTTCCCAAATCATCTAGAACTGAGGAGCCTGTGAGCTAAGGCCCCCAGGGCACAGAGGTGCTGAGGCCCAGAATTTGAATTTACATTCAGGTTTTTATTTGCTCCCAACACATTTGGAAGTCTAAGAACATTTCCTCTGTCCCTTTGCTGGAGCCTGTTTTTAAACAAGGATCACTGAGAAGTCACACTCTAAAACCTCAAAGTTCTGAGAGACCCATCACCCCACCTATGTCAAAACATGCAAATTCACATCAAAAGGAAGGGAGGATCCATGCTCACTCACGTGATGAAAACACAACACTGGTTTGGGCAAGTACTAGTCTCTAATCACTTTTCCTCCAGGAGCAGGATTCCAGGTCAGGAAATGGCTGTGGTGTGCCTGGGCTCAGGGTCTCGAGGGAACACTCACTAAAGGCAGGTGATGCCTCTGGCTTGGGGCCCTTCCCCTGAACAGCTGCTAAAACGAAAGACGTGCAATTATCCAAATGAAAGCTCTCTCCAGCATCTCAATTTTGGCACGTGCCGCTTCCTCTTCGAGATGCCTTCCTGCATCTCAGAAAATTTAATAAGATGTGATGGTCACAGCCTGTGTCCCCATACCACCCCCCCCCCAACAGATGACTTCCTACCTCATCAGAACTTGCCGGCCCTATCCTCCGGGTCGGGGGAGGCAATTTTCCAGAGGTGTTGAGGTTGCATATCAACTCATTTTCCTTTACAATCTTGACAGGAGTTAAAGGACAGAGGACACTCTTTTTTATTGCTTTGGCTTAAATGCAGAAACTCCCTCCCAGCTTTATTAAAGTTCTACCAACCAAATATGGACCTCATGATGAGAGTTTAGTAGCTAAGGTAGAAGAGAAGGAGAATAATGTGCTTGGTTTTTTCCACTGTAGTAAAATATATATAAATATAACATAAAGGTTATCATCATACCTACTTTTAGGTGTTCAGGTCAGTGGCATTGAGGACACTCACAGGGCTGTGCACCCATCAACACCATCCACCTCCAGAACTTTCCCGTCTCCCCAAACTGAAACTCTGTCACCATTACACATTTCTGATTTCCCTGCTCCCTGCCTCCCTCGACACCCACCATTCTACCTTCTGCCTCGGTGAATGTGACCGCTCTAGATATCTCCCAGAAGCAGAATCACACAGTGTGTGTCCTTCTGTGTCTGCCTGATTTCCTTCTTTCAGTGTAACATCCTCAAGGCTCATCTGTGTCGAACTATGGATCAGCATTCCCGTCCTTTTATTGCACGGTACGGGTTACCACGCTTTGCTCATCCGTTCTTCTGTCAGGGGACATTTGGGGTGTTTCCACCTTTTGACTATTGCAAATAATGTTGTGTTTCCTTTTGGAAGGATCAGTCTGAGATATCAAAGAAATCTGCACAGGGAAAGAGCCAGCACAGAGCAGGAAATGAGGATTTCTCACTGACAGCGGGCAGCAAACCAGGAACTGGAGTCTGGGAATCATCGTCCTAAGGTTATTTCTCTAAGTGCACATTAAAAATGCAAATGTCTCAATCTTACTCCAGCCTTACTGAGTCAGACAAGCTGGACAAAGGACCCAGGACTCTGCATTTTGCAAGCTCCCTAGGAAATTCTGTGGTCTAAGATCACTTTGGCCCCAACATTATGGCTAAACCCTGGGGAACAAAAGAGGTGGAGCCAGAGATGGTATACAGGGGGCAGGGCACTTCTAGAACCCAATCTTAAGAAGCAACTACGTTCACAGGAAGGAAGGATCAAAAGGAGCCACCAGTGGAGACAGGAAAATTGAATTAGTTATATGGAGATGCAGTAGGGAATCATTAAGAGATATATAAACAAGAATCAGGAACTGCAATAAGGGCCCAGCTGAGGTTAAACTACGAGTCGAGGGAGACCTGGTCAGTCATTTTCTAGAAGGTGGGTTCTCAGGGTGTCACTAGTCTACACAGAGTACGTTGGTACAAATTTGCAAAAGCTTCCTTTCCTGTAGGTGCCCCTTGGCCAGCAAGCTACAGAAATCAAAGCAGCTGGGGGGCTTGAATCCATCTTTTTATAGGGCCCACTCCCCCATCACTCCTTGATTTCCTGATTTTAGTGGGAAATCACTCTAGCCACAGAACCCAAAATTTGAGATACCTCTTATCTCAGCGAGTTTAAGAATTCCCCATCTGATTAACAGAAATTCAGAAGAGAAGAGACACCTCCCAGATACTGGGCATCCCTCGTTGCCAAGGTCAGAAGTCTCAAAGCTACCACAGGTACCAGACAGACAGCAGCTGAGCTGGTCCAGGAAGCTCTATTTCCACAGGTCCACTCCTTCTGGGGCTTTCTTAGCCTCCTTGGTTTTTCTCCTGTGCTTGTCAGCTTCAAGAATGTATTACACACACTACCCATCTGAAGGAAGAATCATGGGGCATCAGGGCTGCCAGAAAAGTCCAGCTTGTAGCCTTCTTGTAACAGGAAGGTGTGTTCAAACAGAAATTGTAAAGTTTTCGAAATCCCTCCGAAATTCATCCTCACCTCTCCTAAAAAGCAGTTTTTCTTTAAAAAAAATTTTTTTAACAAATAATACAAGCAGTGTTTTTAGTATCCCATTATTGGGTCAGTTTGGTATGGATGAAAGACTTTTCCTCTTCTTGTGTTTTGGGGTAGTTGGATTTGGGGGGGGGAGGGCTTGTTTTGTTTTGTTTGGTAAGCACACTTCACATGAGATCCATCCTTTTAACGTAATGAAAATGTTCGGTACCATATGGTTAACTATAGTTACTTAGTTGTACTGTGGATCTCTAACCTTTCTTCATCTTGCATAACGAAAACTCTATCCCCACCTAGAAAAAGTCCCCACCTCCCTCTCCCCTCACCAGCCTCTGGCAGCCACCACTCTATTCTTGGATTCTGTGAGTCTATTTGGAATACCTCATGTAAAATAAAATCATGCAGTAACTGTCCATGCATGACTGGCTTAGCATAACATCTCCTAGGTTCATCCCCATTGTCACAAATGGCAGGAGTTCCTTCTTTATTAAGGCTGAATCATATTCCATTGTATGTGTCTACCACATTTTTCTTGACCTGTTCATCTGCTGATGGACATCTGGATCGTCTCCACATCTTGGCTATTGTGAAGATTGTGGCAATGAACATGGGGTGCAACTAACGTTTGAGATCCCAGATTCAATTCCTTTGCTACCCTTAAGATTTTTAATGAGGCACTCAGCACTGTAACAAACAACCCAATAAATCAACTCCTCTATTAATTAGTGCAGTAAATTTGAAAAATGTTCGCAGCTCTGCATTTATATAAGGAATATTAAAAAGACCATTGTCTTGCCCCCAAAACATTCCTTGAGCACTGTGTTAGGAATTAAGGATATAATGTGACCTGAAGGGGTCAGGGTCCTCACGCTAGTGTCCAGTGGTACCAAGCACTTAGTGAGCTTGAGGGAAAGAGCCTGAGTGCTTCTATTTACTCCTTCACAGGCTGTAGAGTATCGTAAGCTTCCCAACACTGACTCACTCACAGAAGCCCCCAGAGGCAAGCCAAAGAGGCCTACTACACCCACTGTACAGAGGAGAAAATAAAGGTTTAGGGAGTAAAGTGACTTGCCAGTCCTCACACATTGAGCGTGTCCTGCCTAGAACCCTACTAGATTCCCCATTCTTCTAATCTATGACTCTCATACAAAAGAATGAATTCTGGGGTGCCCCTGCTTTGGGGAGAAAGATAGATTTTCATATACATGTGATGTGTCGGGTCTGGAGCGGGGGAGAAGTCGAGACAGGCGCCTGCCTGAAGTCACTTGTTCCATCCGAACAGCCCTTCTTTGCCCCATTCTGTTAGGATTTGGTACACGCCAGAGAATACTGTGCTGGCCTTAATGAAGACCAAACTGTGATAAAGCCACCAAGTCAAACGAGATCCAACTTCACCACGAGAAGTGTAATTAAATTCTCATAAAACAGACACTAGCACTGGCCCATTTGCTTTCACTATTATCTATTCTTGGTTGTGCAACTGTGCTGAATAAGCAATAAAGGACAGACAGGGCCTGTGAAGAACACATCTTAAACTCCTTCAGCGGAAGGGAAGTGGCCAGACGGACCCTTGGTCAGGTAGTGCCCTCCCGAAAGCAGAGGTCAGTCTTCACTGGCATTGCAACATCTGGAAGCTTCTGGTCCACCTTCCAAAAGCTTTCTATACCCACCATTTATTGCCTTTAATATTCCAGAGCAGACCTAAGGATCTCCATAGGCCTGACCCACACTGGGTTTCGCAGAAGAATGTCCATTTCCCCAGCACCCTTGAGAGAAAAGAGGCTCAGAAACTCTGTTTTTGCAAACGTGGTCAGTGCTTGAAGACTCTTGGGAATCCATCTGTTCTTATGCCCAGAGACAAACCTGGCAACTGGACAACACTGCTGTCAAATTTCCACAGATGCCACACTCCTCTTTCCAACAGGCCCCACTACACTCTCACCGCTTTTGTGCCCATCAGGACATGATGGAAGTTATAATGATCATAAAACACCTTGAAAATAAACATCAGTCCAGAGGAACAGCAACATATCTGCAACTAAGGGCCCACAGCTGCCCTGGTGCCTTTTCAAGCCAAAGAAGGCTAAACCCTGAGCTCACCATGTGCCCCCTCGCCACCCTCAACAGAAACGTACTTCCTGGGGTCACTGCCACCCTGCCTCCCAGAAACAGGGCCCACACCTCAGGACAAGGTCAGTGGTAAGCCAAGACTGTGCAGGACAGGACTTGGAGGAAAAGCTGAGAGAGCAGCCACCTCCTGGGACGGATTAAGGAAAGGGGACAGAGTGGCCACCAGGCCCTCTGATAAGACTTATTCCCTAAGGATTGCATACCCAGCCTTTCTGACTCTGACGGACACACTCCAGGTCTCGGCCAGAGAGATCGGCCTCAGCAAACACAATAAACCAGGGACCCTTATGGGATATTTTTCCATAGCAGAACCAGCCAGATGCCCTCAGACAGCAAGTCCAAGTCCCCCTGAGAAATACCAACAACCCTCAGGCCGGATCTAGGCTGCTTAGGAACCAGGGCTTTTAAACCTGGTGATTCTAACTAATCTCTACAAAGCAGGACTCCAAGAGAAAATATTCTAAGATGATCTTCCATCCTACAGACTACCCTGCAGGGGTCGGCAGACCCAACTCCAAAAGGTTGGCCCACTGAGAGGAAAGGAGATAAGACTGATTAGGAAGCCTAAAACAAAAGCATCAGAGGACACCATCTCTCTCCTCCATCAAAGGTATCTACTCACCAAGGGCGAGCCAGCCTGGCCAAGGGTGGCCTTGCTTGGGCTTCCTGTCTCACAGTAAGATCTCCACTCACTAATGGGCCCACACACATGCACACGCGCGCATGCGTGTGCACATATGCGCAGAGACGCGTGCACACACACACGCGTGAGCATGCGCATACACCTGTCTCCCCATCAGCCCACTGCTGCCAATGCCCCTTCTCTCCCCTCCACCCTTTTCTTTCCTTTCCCTTCTGCCCAGCCGCCTTCCCTTGCCTGCCCCTCCTCCGTTGTTAAAAGTAGCCCAGGCTGCCAGACGGCAGTGACACACGCCGAGAGGGACCTGCTACTCTGCTGTAAAGCAGCTCCCGGGAGTTGTTTTTGGTTCACGCATCTCATTGAATGTATTTAAATATATTATATGCAGCCACCTGGCTACACAGGCAGGGAGAGAAGCAAGAGCTCCTCCCGTGATCCCAGCAGCACGGGCACACACGCATGCGTGCGCACACACAGAGACACACATGGGCACACGTGTGCACAGACAGGTGTGGGCACACATGCACACATATACATTCTCACGGGCACATTTGAACACATAAACATGCACTCACACACATACACATGCATACCCACACACACGCATGCACACATACACTATATGCATGAACACCCAGATGTACACATCCATATGCAAACACATACACATAGGCACACGTGCGGGTGAGCGCACACACACACACACACACACACTCCCATGTGCACACGCATGAATACATGAGACAGGCAACCATGCAGAACTGACGAAGCCTGCACCAATGGCGAGAAGGCAGAGATGCTCACATTATGAAAGAATAAAAGCGCTGGCAAAGCCAATTCCATCCTGCAGTAAAGATGGGCTCCAAGGAGGAAAGGAGGAAACAAACAGCCCTCGCAGGACCTCGGGCACGCACAGATCTCCAAGTGTCAGCCAGGCACGGAGTCCTGCTCATTCCACCTTCACGAGGCCCTCTGCTTTGCCCTGCTCCCTTCCTCCCGCCAGCACCGGGTCCGGCTGGATGACCTCCAGGAAAACAGGCTGCCACCGCATGGGATCGAGGCGAGGCTACCCCTCCAGGTCAAGTGTCCTGGTGTCAAAGACTCGGCTTAAAGCCTGCTCTGCCACTTCCTTGACAGGGCCTTGGGCTCCTGCTGAAATTCTCTGGGTCCCTTCCTCTTCTGTGCAACGCAGCCAAAGGACGGTGCCTCTCATGAGGGTACCCAGAGGACCTAAAGTGGGGGCTCCAATGATGCTTCTGACAAGGTCTCCGAAGAGCGGTCACCTCTGCTGAGCCAGTGACCCAAGACGTCAATCTGCCTGCACCCAGTTCTCTTAGGGTAAACTGAGGACCAAGTGGGTGACCACCCGTGTTCTTTCCAGCTTTCCGAGCATATTGTCATCTGTTTTCCCATCTGCTGTGATGCACCCCTTTCTCCCTTTTGGAGCCTACTTCCTTCAGCCAAGCCTTTCTCCCACAAGTCTCACTCACCACTGTCAGAAAAGCCTCCCTTGTCCACCAGGGTGGTCCTCTGGTCCACACTCCACCTGCACCTCATTACTTTACAGTCCCACTCTCCACTCGCCCCAACACCGAGCCTCTGCCCACACAGGCTGGTCTTCCCACTGTTCTCCTTACTTCACAGTCACCTCTGCCTCTGAGCTCTGGCTGCTTCTGCTGGCCGGCCTTTCTTCTTCCAGCAGCCTAAATGCCAGTCAGTGCCGCCTCTCTGGGGCCCTCCCCAGTGTCAGCTCAGGTTCTCTGCCACAGCGGTCGGAGTGGTACCACTCACCTCAGCGACCAACCCAAGTTGCCCCCACAGGATCACACAGCTTCAGGAATGCACCTTCAGGACACCAGGGTTTGTCGATCTCAGCACCACTGACATTGCGGCTGGACTGTTCCTTGCTGTGGGGGTCCTCCTGTGCACCTGAGGATGCTTAGCAACATCCCTGGTCCCTACCCACTAGCCACCAGGAGACTGGGCAACCCCCAAATGTCTCCAGACATTGCTAAATGTCCCTGCAGTAGGCTGCAAAATCCTAAAAGGATTTATCTATTTCTTTTAAGGAGGTGGGAGGAGAAGGGGAGAGAGAGAGAGTCCCCAAGCAGATTCTCCACTGAGCCTGGAGTCTGACACGAGGCTCCATCCCAGGACTCCATGATCATGACCCAAGCTGAAGCCAAGAGTCAGACACTCAACCGACTGAGCTACCTAGATTCCCCCAAGATATAAGCCACGAGTTCCTGGAGAACAGGGTCCACGTTATTGATTGATTTTTATTTCCTCCCTAGCACCAAGCACAGGACGGTAAGTTCCTGCCAGCATAAACAAATACATGAATGAACACACAAGCGGGCACACCACAGCACAAGGGCACAGGAAGGTATTTAGCACAGGGGAACCTATGTCTCTAGGTCAACCCACACCTGAACATACAGAAAGTCCCCTATGTCCTTTACTATATTGTAAACAAGAACCAGATTTTCTGAATCATTGCACCCCTTAGTGAATTTCAGCCAGGAGACTGTGCTCTGAATATAGTAGGGCTCAAGAAAAGTTTGAGGAATGAGTAATTCCCCCCTCCAGAGTGCTATTTATGGAAAAAAATTATGAACTGAAATAAACAGGAAATTGCTACTACCCCCCAGGTAAGATGGGATGACCATATTTCCATCTTCCCTGTACTTCCCTTCATTGGTGCATAAGCGGAATGGCTGTGAGCTGAGAAACAGTACTGGCAAATAGAAAAGGCCTTGGCAAGCAGGTGGGCACAGATCTGGATGCCAGATACATCCATTATGATCCCAGAGGTTGCTGGCGAGCTGCCTCTGGGAGCTCCACTTTTCTCATCTGTAGAAGGAGAAATAGAATGTTATGCAGCACAGAATGTTACGTGAGGCTTAATAGAGGCATCTATGGAAAAGTCTTTCCATAGTAGGCTTTCAATAACAGTATAAATTCCTCTTCTTTGCATGAGCCAGAGAATTTGACAATGTGATTTCTTATCAACCAGATGTTAAGAGGAGAGCACAGCACTGTACTTCATGACAAGTCCTTCAGACCTTAATGTCTTCTAAGAGAAACATCACTGAGATGACAAAGGGGCAGAATGGCAGAATGTCAAAGCCACATTTGACAGAGGATCCTATCCAAATGGAAGTCCAGAAAACTAAAATGACTTGCCTAAAAATCACAAGGCAACGGGAGGTCCCAGGTCTCAAAGCCCAGTTTTTTCTACTATATCCTAGGTATATTCTCCATCACTGGAAAGGCTGGTCATCCCAACAGTGGTGGTGACAGCAAAGGCTCCCCCAGTCTTACAAGAAGAAAGCTCCCACTGCTTGTTGCCTATTCCCTCCAAAGCAGATTCACTCTGGGTGATACTGGGCCTCATGTGCCTCTGTACCCAGGGAGGTCTAAAAGCAGGTAAGTCCAGCCCAGGACAAGAGCAGGCACTGAATGATTCTGCCCCCATGGGGGAAAGGAAGAAAATACAAAGCTTTCTTCCCCATCTTGATCATCTGCATAACCAAAACCACACCCTCTCTGAGCATCCCACTTCTGCCACCCCACTTCTGGCCTCATCAAATGACCCACAGAGGGTTCTTCTTCCTGTGATTCCTTCTCCTCCCATGGATGATGAACAAGGTCAGTCTGTTCCAGTGCATCCGTTAAGGGTTCTGGAACTGTACACAAGGATTTGGCCAAGACACCCTGGCAGGTAATGGGCAGTTAACTTGCATCAACACCCCATAAAGGAGCTTTCTCAAAACCCCACAGCTAAGTGACAGACAGTCCACCAACGATTCTATGTTCTGCTCTTCCTGGTCTCCTCTAAGGTGAAAAACCTCCCCATTTCAAGCCCATCTGTTTAAGAGAGGCAAAAAACAGCCCTTCTTAGGGTTGTTTCAGCCAAATTCTATCATAAAACCCCATATGTGCCACCCCCTAGGCAGAGTCTCCTGGGGAGGGATTCAGATTTGGGGGGAAAATTGATCCTAATGGCCCAGGGCCAGCTACATGAAAGTGTTTACTTCTGCTTTGGCTCTTCCATGTCCTTTTTTCATTTTGATTTTTTTCTCAGAAGCCACTGGAAGGTAAGAATATCATGAAATATGCATGAAGATATGGATTGTGGGCAGCAAAGATAAAGTGGAACCGTTCTTATCAGATGAGAAAAAAGGGACAGTCTCCGGGCCATGAAACAAGACCCAGAATCATCCATCCGCATCCTAGCCAAGGTTACCAGTCACCCTCAGTGGCCTCACTGGGACAGCTCTAAAGACTGAGGCTGATAAAAAGACAATGTAAGGAAAAACCACCCAGGAAGCTTTTACTTAACCCCATACCCTTTCCATCCCTAGTGGCCCATCAATCAATAAGATAAATGGTATTAAGGCACTAAGTTTGATAAGGACGCAAAACAAACAAACAAAACACAAGTCCAAAGGCCAAGAAAGTTGATTTCCGGTAGGACCCAATGCAAGTCATGTACAATTAACATATCCACCACTAGAAGTGTATGTGAATATTGGCCACCTAAATTCTATTGAGAAATCTTGGAGAAATTTTTAACTTAGATGACATTCCATGGAAGAAAAGGCTTTGGCATAGACAACAAGGCAACACCATCACTGCTCCTCTTCAAGACTTCCTGAACACGGGAAAGCGCAGGAATGAAGCTGTAGCATGAAAAAAATATGTTCAGGAGACAATGACTTGGATGTTTTCTAAATCCCAAGATCAGCTCATAGCCTTAAGATCAGCCAGTTTCCCATCATCCCCTGTCCATCTCCAAGGTCACCTTCCCCCTTGTTCCTCATCACCCATTGCCAATTTGGAAGTCAGAGTGTCTTTTCTTTTACCAAGCCTCTCTTGGAGACCTCCAAACATGGAAATTAACTCAACTCTTCTGGAAATGGTCCCTTGCTACAAAATCCACATTTTTATGCCAGTCGGAAATCGGGCACCTGTTTGGTTCTGGAGTTCAGCCATATCTGAGCCAAAGAGCTCCTGGAAAACTCTGTTACCCAAACCCACCTACCCTGGCCTACCTAAGGCCTTCCCTACCTGGATGACTCAGAAGTCTCCTTTCCTTTTGTCCTATTGGCACCAAATGCCAATACTCTAAGATCTGGGCCATAGGGCACATCAGTTCCTCCAGTCTGTTCCGGCTATCTCAGCACTAAGGCCTAGGTTCCTAGTCATCACATCTGTTTGGCTTTCCTCCATCATCACAGCCTCCTCTGACCCCATCTTTCTCTTGCCACTGGCCCTTCCCCACACCCATGAAAATAAACAGGTTCCTGCCACCTCCTTCATCACTTGCTTCTGGCCTTAGTACTTTCCACTCTAATCACCTAACTCAGACTTCCTTGCCAATTTGTAAGCTTAAGTTTAATCAGTTTTCATAAACCAGCCTTTTGTGAATTATTGTGTGCTTTCTAGCCCTGGTCATTTGAGGTACACGTAATAAAAAAATTAAATAAGATGTATTAAAGTGTGAATAAGTGCATTTTGTCATTTTAAACAATGTTCACCTCAGGTCTTAATACATGGGGACAAACCAAATCTTAGAGCTAAAAGAATGTAAGCCCATAACAACTGTAAAAAGAACTATGACTTGTTTTCAAGTGTCATTAATGTATTGTTTCCACTGTAATGTAGCTCAAGTCTATGACTGCAGCAGAGTCTGATAGCTGTTCCCCACTAGTCATGTTCTTTTTTCTATGGACAGAAAGGCCCTGATTTCCAGCTAGACCCACACATCCCACATTGGAGACTCTACTTCCCATCTTCCCTTGCAGTGAGGTACGACCAGCTGTCTCAACTCTGGCTGGTTCACAAGTGCCTTTTGCCCCTATCTCTCTGTCCCTTCTTCCATTCCACTGCCTGGAGTGAGGCTATCCCTGTTTTATACCCTGAGATCAAGGCCACACAAGGCAGAGCAACAAGTTAGATGGGGCCTGGGTCCCTGACACCATGAAGAGCCACGCAAACCCTAGACCACCCACGAGGACTTGTGCAAGAGGAACAGCACTTATCCTATTTGACTTATAGTTATCTGTAGCTTTCTATGACTTGCAGCCAATTGTATCCATAACTGACACAGCCATTAAAGGGTAAGAATGAAAGTTTTAAAACTGGATATGAACTTCATAAAGACATTAACAACCAAACTAATTTACTAAAACACTTGTCCACATCCCTTAGAGAACAAAGGGATATTTAAGAAAACATTTGTTTAAAAAAATGTTTTGGCGGGGGGCGCGTGGGTGGCTCAGTGGGTTAAAGCCTCTGCCTTTAGCTCAGGTCATGATCCTAGGGTCCTGGGATTGAGCCCCACATCGGGCTCTCTGCTCAGCAGGGAGCCTGCTTCCTCCTCTCTCTCTGCCTGCCTCTCTGCCTACTTGTGATCTCTGCCTGTCAATTAAATAAAATCTTAAAAAAAAAATGTTTCAGGAAAAAAGAAGTTTTCCTACAGTAGGAGAGTATATACTTCCAATTTTTTAAACATATCAACATTATTAAGTCCTTTGCAGATGATACAATAAGTCCCCTTTTGCATTCTTTCTTTATTCTACTAGCATAACACATTGGGATGTTTTTATCCTTTCAAAATCGTGTAAATGTTGGTTTCTCAACTTTTCCAAGGACATAAAACCTTGAATGAGCAGTATGCCCAAATGAAACATTCTTGCATTCTGCATTTCTTAGAGAGTAAAATATTTTGCTGCCTTAACTGGGAAAAAAGTCTTTGAGTTCTAAAATTAAGATAAATAATTTTTTTTAAACTTGGAAGAACAAGACAACCCATTTAAAAGAAGTACCTTGGGTGTCTCCTGGGTGGCTTAGTTGAGTGTCTGACTCTTGATTTCAGCTCAGGTCATGATCTGAGGGTCCTGGGATAGAGCCCCAAGTCAGATTCTGCACTTAGCAGGGAGTCTGCCTGTCACCCTATCTCTCTACCCTTCCCCCACTCATGCCCTCTCTCTCTCTGAAATAAATCTAAAAAAAAAAAAAATCTAAGGGGCACCTGAGTGGCTCAGTGGGTTAAAGCCTCTGCTTTCGGCTCAGGTCATGATCCTAGGGTCCTGGG
>NC_081562.1:136769904-136781709 GCF_022355385.1 Mustela nigripes
GGGAGCCTGCTTCCTCCTCTCTCTCTGCCTGCCTCTCTGCATACTTGTGATCTCTGTCTGTCAAATGAATAAATAAAATCTTTTTTTTTTTTTAAAGATTTTATTTATTTATTTGACAGAGAGCGATCACAAGTAGGCAGAGAGGCAGGCAGAGAGAGAGAGGAGGAAGCAGGCTCCCTGCTGAGCAGAGAGCCCGATGCGGGACTCGATCCCAGGACCCTGAGATCATGACCTGAGCCGAAGGCAGCGGCTTAACCCACTGAGCCACCCAGGCGCCCAAATAAAATCTTTAAAAAAAAAAATCTAAGATGCAACCTGCTTCTAGTTCTAAAAAAGGTGTGGGGGAATACCTGGGAAATTGAAAAGTGCATATTATTGTTTGAACTAATCAGAAATATTCTTTTTATTTCATTTTTTATTTCATTCTATAGTCACTAAAATTGATGACATCATTATGTCCTCTGGTATTAGAAGGTCTTATGTGCAGTTCGTAGAAGAAAAAAACTATTGGTCCACATCTGGGAACTTGGTGGCAGCAAATAAGTCAAAGGCATTTTCCTTTATCATAAATGGCATGGCTGTAACTGGGCCAGTGAATTTTGCGCCGCGAAATTCCCAAGGGTGAAAAGACGTGCTTCCTTTTGAAGTAAACAGAATCTGAAGTTTTCAACCCACAAGTTCATAGTTCACTTTTTTTCCCATTGAGGGATTTTGACAGTGGTGCTTTTAATTCTAAGTAAAAAGATTTTCACCTGAAATAGAAATTCCACCTCTAAGCTCCTCTTACCTGATGGATTTCCAGTTTATGTTTACAGTTGGTTTATCACTGGATCTCAAATTCAAAACAGTGAGATCATCAGCTCGGACCGACCAAACCAATGCAGGTGAAGAGCGACAAGAAAATCCAAGGCAACAGTGAATACGAAAGTGAACACAGAAGTATCTGGCTTTGTGACCCACTAGGCATCGGTGGTGGGGGATGAGGGATGGGAGGGCGGGCAAGGAGGCAGCAGATTTCCCTTCCTGCCTCTGAATTTCCAATATAATGTATGTGAGCCAGAGAAAGAGAGGCTCTAATGTTAGAAATTGACATGTATTCCTAACACAAACCAGCTAAGAAGAAAAAATGGCTCAAAAATAAGCTGCATGCCAAAAATATACCGAGCAAAGCTAGCCCAGAGTACAACATTGCCCACAGATAATCCACCCTAGATAATCTGGTTCTATAACGGAATTTAAGCTGCAAGCTGCTTCTAGTATTTACCTTCATCTGATGTACTGTACTATAAATGGCTGAGATTTGCCTGGTCAGTACTGACTTGACACCTGCCAATCCTGAGATACCCCTACCTTTCTAGGCATTTCATAGCTTCCCCTGGAGACCACCAGCAAGCCTGTATTCCCCCCACCGTAAGCACAGTGCTGAAGAGATGTCTATAACCTTAACCCATGTCTCAAGTCCAAGGATAAATCCCCTGTAATATCCCTTCAATTATTCTCACCACCGCATTTCCCCTCAATGTCCCAAAATCACAATTTACGCATTTTAAAACTACATGCATTTTCCATTTGTCCTTCAACAGCTCAGGGGAGGAGAGGAGCAGAATTCTACTGAAAAACAAGTATAACCTCAATTCACTTAAACGCATCCCACAAAAAGTGAGTAACTTAAGACAGGTATACAAACAGGTTGATGTCGGGGGCACTATTCTAGACTACAACACATAATTAATCTTTCCTCCATGAGAATTGGAATGTGCTTACAAATTCCTCGTTGATTTATGTTAGTGGTGGTTTAATCTGATTCTGCATTCATTCTCTGAGAGGGCGATTTCTCCACTACCTAAGAAATTTAATTGACACCATTTATAAAAATACCAATCCGATGGTAAATTCATTCTCAATGACCATAGTACAAACTGGGGTTGGGTCTGAGCACTGAGACAATTAAAAACATGATATGCGATTCTTCCAAACTCCACCTTGTTGGCCCAAGCAGGAAAATCATAACCACCCAATGAATGTGTTTGCTTCCCTCCCCCCGACCCTAAGCAAATGTTACTGATTCATCATAGGTGATCAGCATACTTGCCAAGTGGTTCAGTAAAATCAAGATTTTTTTCCCAACATTTCAGATTTGTCTTGTCACTTCTTACAGGAAATACATCTAAATGGAGTCTCAATGAATCAGATGGCACATAGGGTTATGGACCAGGTCAGGCTTGGGCCACTGAGGTGCTCTCCAAGACCTGCCAGTCCAGAAATGCCCTCTTTTAGGAGTTGAACCATGTTCTTTCAAAATCCATACTCTAAATTCCTAACCCCCAATATTTTAGGATGCAACCTTAGTTGGAGACAAGGTCTTTATTGAGGTAATCAAGTTAGGGTGGCCCCTAATCCTGCATGTCTAATAACCTTTCAAAAAAGGAAAATTTGGACAAACAGACAACACATAATGGGGAGATGATGTCAAGAGACATGCAGGGAGAAGAGGGCCATGCAGAGCCAAAGAGAGAGGCCTGGAACAGATCCCTCGCTCACAGACCTCAGAAAGAGCCCCCACGCTGCCAGCACCTTGATTTAATCGGGCGCATCAGGTACCTTGGGATGGAAGCCCTTGGAGCCAGCAGTGATGTCACAGACTCTCCTTCCCAGAACTAGCTTTACCTTCTCAGACTGGAGGATGGGGGGGAGCAAGCAGACAAGACATGCAAGGCTCCCCTCCACTTAGCTGGGTTAGGAAAACAATGGAAATAAACAGTCTAGGCTGAGATGCAAGAAGACAAGTCATTTTCAGGGAATATCACTGAGAGCAGCAAAGGTGAGAGGTTAAGGGGAAAGCATCAAGGGTTATAGAACGAGCCCTGGGTCAAGAGTCTAGACACACTCTGAGCACTCAGCCTTGGCTTTGCCACTAATCAGATAGGTGGTGGGATAATCTTTTCAGCAGTGAATAAAGGAATGTGGGGACCCAGAGGATCTGGCTCAGTTGTCCCTTATCTATGATCCGTAAATACATTTCCAGCCATCGGTGAACTCCTGCAATGGTTTGCAAAATTGCATGGGTGTATGCCTATGTGCATTTCTCTTGTGAAAAGGGGCCCAGCTTATAGCAGATATTTAAGCAATGTGGAAAGGTTAAGAATTTGCTCAAGGGACTCTTGCAAGTTTCCTTCTTGCCCTAACACTCTACAGGCTATTGTCATTTGCCGCATCTTGACTGGGCCACTATGCACCCCAAAAGTTGTGCCTGCCTACCTCAAGGCTTCAGTCTAGGCTCCACGATTCTCACAGAATCATTTTGCTGGCCACTTGCCTTGTTTTTTTTTTTTTCTTTTAAGATTTTATTTATTTATTTGACAGAAAGAGAGAGACAGCACAAGCAGGCAGAAAGGCAGGCAGAGGGAGAGGAAGAAGCAGGCTCCCCACTGAGCAGAGAGCCCGATACGGGGCTCGATCCCAGAACCCTAAGATCGTGACCTGAGCAGAAGGTAGACACCTAATCAACTGAGTCACCCCACCACCCCACCACTTGCCTTCTAAGAGATACAGGCAAGACCTATTTTCTGGACAGCCAAGGAAGAGACTGGAGACTGCAAAAATTGTTTATAGAGCTTGCGTCATCAAAAGATTTGCCTATACGGCAAAACAAAACACAACAAAAAACCATGTTACAATGCCCTGTTATTAGTAAGAATATATAAAGCAAGTGTTCAAGGGTTTTACCTATTAATAAAACTCGTTGCACCTGCCAAAGCTGGCCATCTGTGAGGCACAGAATTCATGGAAGCAAAGAATCCATGCCTGGCCAGAGAGGGGGGCTACAAAATCATCCCGAGAAGATGAACAGTCTGGGGTCAATGGCAGAGCCAGGTCCAGCTCAGGGACCCCCAAGCTCCAGGCCTGCTAGCCAATCACACGTAGCAGGTGGGCAGGCTGGAGACCCACAGGCGACTGTGGGGGTTGGGGTGGGGAGGGGGGGCAGCCAGCTCCCTGGACTGGGAAGGTCCCCCTCTTGAATAGGGCCCTTGCATGAACAGGTATGGTTGCAAATGAGGGCAGCTGTGTGTGCATTTTCTTTTTAAGTTTTATTTATTTATTTGAGAGAGAAGAGTGCATGAGCAGGGGGGTGGGGCAGAGAGAGAATCCTCAAACAGACTCCCTGCTGAGCTCGGAGCCCGACTCCAGCTCCAGGCCCACTCCCAGGACCCCAAGATCTTGACCTGAGCTGAAGTCAAGGGTCTGCCGCTTAACAGACTGAGCCACCCAGGTGTCCATCTGTGTGAGAATTCCCCTTCACCACAGCTTTCCAGTGAGTAAGATCCACGAAGAAAGTGTTCTAGGCTCTCAGCTATGAACCTCCACCTTGGAGAGAACAGCGGGGCACGGGCTCTGGGGATGGCAATCACAAAATCCACAGTATTTTCTCTCAGTGAATCCTGTGACATAATTCACAGGTGACAATGAAGCACCACCTGCCTGGTTCTCAGAGCTGGTAAGTGACAGAGAGAGGCTCTAGCCACCCTCTACTCAGTCTCACATGGTGCATTTGGGGAGTCTTTCTTTCTGGTGGAATTTCCTTTTAGGCAACAGGAATTTCTTCCCCTGACCCAAACACAGGGAAAAAAAGTATAGTAATAATATGCACCTCCTTATCCTAGTATCACTCAAAAACCAAATTTAAAGTGACCTTTCCCCATGAGGCTGGATGAGTTTTACAGCAAAAAACAAGTTAGTAAGATAAATATAAGTATTCCCACAAAACCAGTATCACTCGATTTAACCTCTGTCCTACATCTGGTGACTACTTCATCCAGTCTGATGAGCTCAATTAACCACCGTCAGTTATACTCCAGAACAATGCAGCCCAAACATTCCCAGATATTTTCCTTCAAAGCTTGAGATTCCGTCTTCAGACACCTGACACGCCATCTTAGTCCGTTCAGGCCGCTATAACAAAATACGGCAGACTGGCCGGCTTCTAAACAATGGGCATTTATTTCCCACAGGTCTGAAGGTGGGAAGCCCAAGATCAAGGTCTGCTGAGAGCCCCCTTCCTGGTTCCCAGCCTGTGTCCTCACGTTTGGCAGAAACAGGGAGGAAACTCTCTAGGGTCTCGTTCCTTAAGAGCACTAACCCCATCATGAGGGCTCCACCCTCTGACCTAATCACCTCCCCAAAACCCCACCTACAGACACCATCACACTGGGGGTTAGCTTTCGACATTCAACTTCTGAGGGGACACAAACATTCAGTTGATAACATATGCACACTCATACCCCCCACGGACCCGTTACAACCAAATGCGTACAGAGCAGGAGGATTCTGGGAAAGGCAAGGAAATGGGCCATGAAAATGTGATGTGTCCAACTCAATAAACATTTATCAAATCCCTGGTGTCCACGTGGCCCTATTTTCCTTTTCATCACCTGGCGAATGAAGCAGGTGAGCCCAGCCTGACTCCATCACGCTAAGCACATTCACTATGGGGCAGTGGGGCTGGCATCCTGGCCTTGTTCTTTGACACCATCCTGTCTCTTCCCTCTATCTGTCAACCCTCCCCCCCATCCCCTCCCTGTCCTCTGTTTAAGCTGAGTCAGGTCCCCGGGTGCCCTTTCCACACTGCAAGAACAGCCACGGGTGGTAAAAGAATCTAGCAAGTCAGAGTGTCCCAGCGCCCTGCAAGCAGCTGGCTCTGATGACAGTTCCAAGGGCAGTATTGCTGTTTCACAACACTTATCACACTGTAATTAATTTCAAAACAATGTCTCTCAAGTCCTGTGCCTCCCTGCACCAGGCAGGGAGGGAACAACCCTCCAGGGGTTTTCCGGGCCAATTAAGGCTTTGCAGCCATGGCTATGGTGCAGGGTGCAGGGGGTACTAGAGATTGTACCCAGAAAAACCTAGAGACACACCAGAGGAGCACCCGCCCATTCCCTCCCACAGCCTAGCCATGTGACACCAAAATCCTGAGTGCCTGGAGGCACCTGCAAGTGTGGCTGTCCCCTTCACAGCTGTCCCGTGTTATCTGGAACAGGGGAACATGGTGTCCAGCAACATGTTCCCTGTGTGCTAAGGGCGCTGTGCTCCAGGCCACACACAGCTCTCAGCCGAGCTGGCCTTGGCCTGTAAACAGACACTGGGACAGATGGTCAACCCAAGGCAACCATGCAGAAGGGTGCATGGATGGTCCCAAGAGCACAGGCAGCTACACACTCTAGTAACTACCCCGGAAGGGAATGGGAGGAAAGCATTCCATTCACTTAGGTCACATAGATGGTCTATATTAAAAAATGGACTCTGGCCTGTGCATGATATACTCACTATTGCTTACTGCTATGGCCTGATAAGTCAACCCTTGTTTTGTAGGGGACTCTGAAGATAAAGTCATTTTCCCGGAGGATATGAGTCCATGGAATAGGAAGCATCCCCAGGTGTATTTCGCTACCATCACATCCATGGTTTGGGCACCCACCTCTGTGGTTTCAGGGACCTTGGAAGCTTTCCATCCTCAAAAAAAAAAAAAAAAAAAAAAATCCACACCCTTGAAAGAGTTAACCTTGAAAACCTCACTCCAGACTTACTGTTCTAGGAAGCATAACACCAGGCTGTTATCAGTCACTTCTACCTTCCAGTGAATGATGCAGTGAGAAGGAGAGCAGACAACATCTGTGAAGGGAGGGGACTTGGGAAAGAGAAGGGGGTATTTCCCATGCTTGTGTTCATCCACAGAAGTCACCCTGTTGAGATCCCAGTATGCCCAGATTGTTAAAACGAGAATGGAGGGACCATGAACCCATCAGCGCTGCCTACATTAATATATACTTTTACAGTATGGGCAAGGCACTGCCCCAAATTGACACTCTCCATTTCAGATCTCCATGTTTGCAGAAGAGAGCTGAGGGTCTGGGCAGAACGTAGTGTTCTGCTGTCAGGACAGAGAAAAATCTTAGTCCCAGTGACTCTTCAGAACTCTGGAACCTGATACCATCTTTCTGAAGACAGAAGTCCTTGTAAGACCTGTCAGAAATGACTGCAGTTATCTGGTGCCTTTCTTCTAGGACCTGTGTCATCACAAGGCTGAGCTGAGGCCTGCAGCAGGCGTTGAATGTTTACAGGAGGACTCCAGGGTTGACCTAGAGTCAATCCAATGAAATCAAACCCAAATAAACGAAAGAAGCACACATCAACCAGAGTTCGCTCTGTCACAGGGCCACTCCCAAGGCCACCCCAGTTCTTTGAGAACAGCCCATGAGATAAACCATCAAATGTAAACCTCCTGAACTGATCAATGAGTGCTCAGTGTTCCACAGAAGATGCTGGTAGTAGAGAGGTAGTTCATTTAAGGTAATCTATGCACAAATCAAAATTTTCCAGATAAAACAGAGAACTTGATCATTAAAGGGACCACAGAAGAATCCTATTTCAATGGGAAAAGGTAGCTCCTAATTTCTTCTTTTGCCTAGGGTTAAATTTTTGTGCTTTGAGTTTCCTAAAAGCAGGGCCCCTATGACAGCCACATGCAAAAGAGTGAAACTGGACCACTTTCTTACATCATACACAGAAATAAACTCAAAATGGATGAAAGACCTAAATGTGAGACAGGAATCCATCAAAACCCTGGAGGAGAACATAGGCAGTAATCTCTTCGACATTGGCCACAGCAACTTCTTCCAAGATACATCTCTAAAGGCAAGGGAAACAAAAGCAAAAATGGACTACTGGGACTTCATCAAGATAAAAATCTTCTGCACAGCAAAGGAAACAATCAACAAAACTAAAAGGCAGCCTAAAGAAAAGATATTTGCAAATGGCATATCTGATAATGGGCTAATATCTAAAATCTATAAAGAACTTATCAAATTCAACACCCAAAAAGCAAAGAAGCCAGTCAAGAAATGGGCAGAAGACATGAACAGACATTTCTCCAAAGAAGATAGCCAAATGGCTAACAGACACATGAAAAAATGCTCATATCACTGGGCTCGTATCACTGGGTGTTAGGGAAATACGAATCAAATACAAATCAAAACCACAGTGAGATACCACCTCACACCATTCAAAATGGCTAAAACTAACAAGACAGGAAACAACAGATGTTGGAGAGGATGCGGAGAAAGAGGAACCCTCTTACATTGTTGGTGGGAATACAAACTGTTGCAGCCACTCTGGAAAACAGTATGGAAGTTCCTCAAAAAGTTAGAAATAGAACTACCCTATGACCCAGCAATTCCTCTACTGGGTATTTGCTCAAAGGATACAAACATAGTGACTCAAAGGGGTACATGCACCCCAATGTTTATAGCAACAATGTGCATAATAGTCAAACTATGGACTATGGAAAGAGCCCAGATGTCCATCAACAGATGAATGGATACAGAAGATGTGATATATATATATATATATATATATATATATATATATATATATATTCTGTTATATATATATTTATTTATCAAATATATATCAAAAATGAAATCTTTCCATTTGCAACAATGTGGATGGAACTAGAGGGTATTATGCTAAGCAAAATAAGTCAGTCTGAGAAAGACAAATACCATATGCTTTCATTCATATGTGGAATTTAAGAAACAAAACAGATGAACATAGGGGAAGGGAAATAAAATAAGATAAAAACAGACAGACAAACCATGAGAGACTCTTAGCTATAGGGAACAAACTGAGGGTTGCTGGAAAGGAGGGAGCAGGGGGATAACGTAATAGGTGATGGGCATTAAGGAGGGCAGGTGATGTGATGAGCACTGGGTGTTATACACAACTAATGAATCACTAAATTCCCCCTCTGAAATTAATGATACTCTATGTTAACTAAATTGAATTTAAATAAAAAGCTGATTTAAAAAAAAAGTAAGTCCCCTACTGCTATAAGTCTCTAACCCACTGCCTGCTAGTCAAAGACTAAATGATAAAAGACCTCAAATCTGACTTCTCCGCTTACTCCCTGCCTTCTCTTGAAATCCTGTCCTAAATAAGAGGGCATCTTGGATGGGCCACAAAGTATGTTTTTATTTAGCAGATGGTTGTACTAGTTAGGGTTCTACACAGAAACCAAAGCAATAGAACCAGAAACAGAACCAAAAAAATAAAGAGATGTGTTATAGTTATAATTGGTGTACGTGATTATGGAGGCAGACAAGTCCCAAGATCTAGAGTGTGAGTCAGCAAGCTGGAGACACAGGGGAGTCAGAGGTATAGCTCAGTCTAAAGATTCACAGGCTCAAGCCCCCAGAGGAGCCAATGTTGCTACTGGAATCCAAAGGCAGGAAGAAGTCAGCGTCCCAGTTAAAAGGCTGTCAGGCAGGAGGAATTCCCTTTTATTTGGGGGAGGGTCAGGCTTTTGTGCAATTCGGGCCTTCAGCTGATTGGATAAGGCCCACCTACATTAGGGAGGGCAATCTGCTTTACTCAGTCTGCTGATTTAAAGGTTAATCTGATCCAAAAACACAATTCACAGAAACACCCAGAATAATGTTCGACCAAATGTCTGGGTACCCTGTGGCCCAGTCAAGCTGACACATAAAATTAAGCATTACGATGTTGATGCCCATCTTTTGCAAGGGAGAATACAGGAGGAGGTGAACAGGTCCCACATGAATCTGAGGATCCCAGAGTGAACTTGGCCAACAGAGAGACCATGCTGCAGATATGGAGCCTAACCACGGGACCCCCAGGAGGGAAACTTCTTTAGCACCAGGCCCTCTAGGAATCTCGTAGCCAGAGCTTCAGATGGACACCACAAGGACTCAGCTAGGGTTAAACTCTGTTCTACTGTTAATAGTGCCCTTGCAAGAGGTAGTCACAGACTGCTACTGCTATCAGGTGTTAAACCCGAGCTAATCTGCAGGGAAACAAATAGTATCACATCTTGGCATTTGGAGCGATTTTCTTTTCAAAGTTCCAAATTGCCCTTCTCTGCGACCTTGGACTCATGACTCCTGGAGAAAGTATTAACCCTGTCTGTTCATGGATAAAAACACTGAATTAGAGAGAGTTTGGTGAGGTGTCGCCCTCGCCATCCAAGTCCCTGCCTTCCCTCCCAGGATACCTGCAGTGCTCACAGCTTGCCAGCCAGATCCTTGACTTCCTCCAGCTTTCAAGGCCATGTCTGCCCAGGCCTTTCCTGTCCTCCTCCAAGAGAGGTGGCTGGTGGCTGGTGACAGCCAGGTCCAGGTGGGTGAGCCTCTCTCCAACTTGCTGGTTTGCTGCCCTGGTCCTTCTCCTTTCCCTGGATTCACCACAACCACACTGCTATGACAGGTGGAAGCAGGAGCATTATGGGCTTCAGAACCAGGACAGTACCCTCAAGAAGCCCCGTCTCCTGGAGACCGGGTGTCCTGAGGCCGCCTAAGTCTTTCAGCACAGGGGGATGGCCAGGGGCAGCCAGGATCCTCGGCCCCAACTCCCACCCTTTCCCCGTATCCATTTCCCACTGCAATCATTGGCTTTAGCCATATTTGCTAAAAATACACCTCGCTTCCTTGTTACACTTACTAATACATTCTATTTCAGGCCTGTTTGCATTCTTACTTAGAAATACCAGCATGCGTTGCAGCGAAAACTTGCAGGATGCTATAGCTTTTCCTTCAGGAAGGTTCCCCTCTGCTCTGCTGTGCTCAGCCCACAAATCGCTGCAAGGGAACTGGGTATGAAACCTTTCCTCGCTGGATGGGAATCAGTGACGTAAGGAAAGAGGCTGCCTTGGAGGAGGAAGAAAGAGGCCAAGAAGAGACTCAGCTGGGCACACAGTGGAGCTGGCGGTTCCTTCTTGGCACACCTGCCCATGGGCACACAAACCCCTCGGCCCCAGATTCACTGTCGCCCCAGAAGCAGCTACAGAGTGGCCTCTCCACGGAAGCCACACAACACAAGTTAGAAACCTGGACAACATGTAAAGAAAGCCACAAACCAGGCTGAACTCTGTGAGCCAGCCCCTGGAAGCTGTTTTCTGCGTCCGGAGCCCAGCAAAGTCATTCTTTCCACTGCACAGTGGTCCCCTTGTATGAGCTCATCCTCCCCAAAGCTAATGTCCCTGCTGGCTTCCCTCGGCCGTTTTGGAAGAGCTCCCTGACTTTCCTGGCGTTTCCAAGAACTTTGGCTCTCTCCTATAATTATGTGGAGGATAATGACAGCTCTCCGTCTCTGATCTTTGCCTTCCTGGAGGGAAGGAGGTGGAAGTACCGTATGACCAATTTCAAAGGCCTTAATTCATGCATCCTTCTTCCTATTTTATCCTGGGAACTCCTCTATTGGCTTTCCTTTCTCCTAACACACATTTACCACATTTTCCTCTAACTGGAGATGAACCGCGAAAGGAAACAGTGACTGGGTACTGCTGGCAGCAGAGAAGCAAGGCATGAAGGAAGGGAGAGGAGAAGGGACAGTAGGGCTGGGGCCAGACCCGGGGAGGAGGTGGGAGTCTTGGGGGGCAAGCCAAGCTCAGAATGCAGCTGGTGCAATATTGATGTCTTTCTGACGGCCAAGCTCATGCGTGACAGGTGCTTGGATGAGCACAGAGGGAAGCATTCAGAATGCCGGCTCTGCTCTGCCCTTTTCCAGTCTCAGGACATGGCCTGGGTGCACACGGCTGAATTTGGAGCCATCATTGTTCCCCAGGTAGAAAATCACCTCATTAAAAATACAAAAACAGGGACGCCTGGGTGGCTCAGTTGGTTAAGCAGCTGCCTTCGGCTCAGGTCATGATCCCAGCGTCCTGGGATCGAGTCCCACATCGGGCTCCTTGCTCCGCAGGGAGCCTGCTTCTCCCTCTGACTCTGCCTTCCACTT